>NC_141155.1:98879237-99181737 GCF_053477565.2 Lygodium microphyllum
CTCTATCTTCCTAGCTTCCTTTCCACCGCCCATCTACATTTACAAATTGCACGCCGGCGCTCCTTGAATTAAACCATGATGCGCTTGCGCTCTTTTACAAAAGTTTTGACTTGCGCTTTTCCTTGTGCGCCTTTCTCTCTTATTTAGGACTCTTCTCCTTGTGCGTCTTTGTCTTCTGTTTCTCTTTGCCTTGGCCTTTGTCTTTGTCTTCTGCTTTAGCTTTTTCAGATTTTCCACCTTTGTTCGTTTGAGGGTTAACATCAAGTAAAAGACACATGTACCCAAAAATCTTCTTACCTCGGATACATTCAAACATGTCTCTTGTATCTTGCTTATGGCATCAATCTTTACTCGTGATGGCTTTCTTCCATATGGTCCACACAGTAAATACTGTTCGAATCAGTGGTTTACTGTTCGAATATAGAAATTTCTATTGCAATTAATGCTGAAATTTTTATAGCAATTAATGTTCCAAAATTTGCATCCTGATCTTCTCATTCAAAAGTTTCAGTAGCTTAGGCAAATATGCTCGAGGTACTGGAATAGGCTTTAAATTCCATGGCACATGAGGTAATGTAAAGATCACCATAGGTGCAACTATGGTCGGCAGGATCAACACATCCAATTTCATCTGGCTGAAACACAAAGGCTTTCCCATGACTTGCCAACGTCTGCAACAAGAAACAAGCTCTTTTTCTATAGGCAAAAGAAAGCTTGTATCACTAATTTTCAGCTCTTGTAAAGTTTCAGCTATAAATTTATGTCCTACTCTATGTGGATCTCGTAAACTAGGCTGTTGAGTCACTTTTTTAGCCAACCCATCACTTTCAGGCGATAAAGGCAAAGCCACAAGCTTAACCTTCTTTGCAACTGTTTTGCACTTTGTATCCACCCTTGCTTTAGCCCTATTTTGCAACCCATAACATTCATACTCGGCAAACTCTTGAATGACTCCATACATCTCTAAAGTGTCAACATAAATAACCTCTTTTTCTACCTTGTTTTTAGCATTAATTGCTGTAGAAATTTCAGCCACTGTATCAACTTCAACCTACCTTAAAATACCTTCATTGCCATCAAACCATATGTCTTCAGCTCTTTTTTAGCCCATCCTACATATTTCTTTTCAGCCATGCACATGACTGAAATATTCTTAAAATTGCCAAGACTACATGCTATCCATTCCTGCAATCCAGACACAAGCATAGTTTCCCCCTTTCTTGGAGGCATAATTATCTTCCTAGAGGCATTGCCATAGCCTCCACTTACAACAACGTTGTCTAAAAACCCTTAAAATCTCATTCATTAGGTGGCACGGGATTATCCTGCAGCCTATCCTAATTATGGGGATGATTCACACAAACAGTGAGAAACTGTACTGCCTTTGTATTGTCTTTACTTCAAATGTGAGCATATGAAGAACCATCATCCAAGGCTTTTGTTTCCAGCTTTGATTCCGAAATATAGGGCTGCCCCGAAATCATTAGATAACTACACGAATCCTGCACAAAAAAATGATATTAATCTCTAACATCTCCAATAGTCATGGATACATTCGGACAAGCCGCATAAAGATTCCCTAATGAATTGTTTGCTTCTCGCATGCGCCATCCCGTATCTACATCAATTCGCCAACCTCCATTCTCATACAAGTTGCGTGCCATAGCATTGATTTTGGAACCATGATCCAAGAGAGATATGCAAAGGCGTCTCTCTTTCTCTCACTTTAACAATTGTCTTTGTTGTAGCACAAGCCCAATGTGTTTGTGAATAATGACTACTTAGAATAAAGCGAGCATCTTCTTCTTCATGTACTTGTTGATGGACATCCCCATTATACATATCCTTCTCTCTATGCTTATTGTTGTCCATAAGACCAATTTTAGCCATAAGCTTTCTATCTATACTCCCATTTAACCCATTTTCAACATAAGCCTACTCCAAATTAGCATTACATGCATCATCATATTCCCTTTGAAGTTATTTCTCTATGTCTTTGTCAACTTGCATCAATGCTTGCAAAACTTCACCATCAAACTCTCTTTTTCATTTAAGCATATCAATGATTGCATCATGAAATTCATGCTTCACGATTCCAAGAACTTTGCCAAGTGTGAATTCCACTCTATTGTCAAGTATGAGATCTTCTAAGACCTTTTTAAGGTTTGTGGCAGTCTCAAGATCCGATTGTAACTTGTAATCGGGCCGCTTGCCACTTTTCTTCCCTTCTAGTTTCTTCTCTTGAGATGCATCCTCCATAACATGCTCAGGTATGGCTTTTTCAGCCTCTTTTTGTTGCTCCATTTTACTTCGGGTTATGCGTTTAGATGGGCTTGAAGAGGAAGGACCATCGGTGTCCTCATCTCTTCTTCTCTTTTCTTCCACAAGAGCTTCTTGATTATGAACCTCACCCAAATAAGCATAGGCTGAAAATGAATCCACTAGTGCACTCCATCCTGTTCTCCCTCGAATACTCTGACTTGCATCAACCAATTCAGACTTTGTTGTTTTGCCTTTTTCCATGCAATCTAATGCCTGTATACAAACGCGAGATTTTTCTTCAACCATGTCTTCTTTACGAGCTTCTTCGGTCCTTTCAATTCTCAACTCATATGTGGCTGCATCTATGACAACAAATGCTATCCTTACTGCCATCTCTTTCAACCTCTTCTACTTGCCACCATTTCCAATATCTGGCTCTATTGGAAGACCAGTTTCTATTGCATGCATTTTGCTATCTTTCCAAAAGACTAACCTTTTCACTTCCACTTCATGGTAGACTATACAGTCTTGCTTTTCATGCTGTAAATTGTCACACCAAATGCATCTCCTCTTGTATCCTTCTTTGTGTAGTCTTTGGGATGTTGCCCGACCCTTCTCTTCTACCTTAACATCCAACTTTTCGACCTTTGTATAGATTTCTGTCAAATTCAGCCTCAAATCACACATGCCTTTGATTAATTCATCCATAGTATCACCTTTAAGAGTTGGACCAACATGTATAGCCAGTTGTTCTACCATAGCCATAGGTGCCTTGGCTACAATTTCTGCCCCCTTTTGAACACTGGTAGATGTGGTGCGTGTATCCCATCTTAATTTCCTGCTCTCTCTTTACCAATATATTCACTGTCTCAGTTACATTAGCCCAATTTGATTTCAGCCCCATTTCAAAAGAGGCATCTTCTAAATGACCAGTCAGCTTCTCTTGCAATACATGATCTACACTCTTCAGAAACAAATCAATTTTCTGACTCTCCAATGATTGCTGCTCATCGGCATCCAATGCGCATACCGACTTTCAAATTCACGGAGCAAAGCTATAGCAGCCAACCCTTTATTGGGCTTTTAAATCCAATTTGTAAATGTATTTTTAGTTACCAATCCTGCATCTTCCAAGAAAAACTCTTCTCTCAAAACTTTCTTAAAAGCTGCCCAATCAGCATATCTTTTATGTAACTCATCAATTTGATCATGCAATGCATACATGGCCAAACGTGAGAAATACCAACTCCATGCATACTACGGTATCCCATGAAACAACATCTTTTCTTTATGCAACTTGATAAAGGCCGAAACATTTTGACCCTTAAACTACTTCAATTTGTGTCCCACTGCTTGCAATGTATTCATAGCTAAGGAATCAATTCTTTCTGCTTCTTGCATCGAGTTTGCATCTACTATTGTAACAACAATTGCTGCTATTATTATTGCCATAACAAAGCAATCATCTGTTGTAAAGCATCACCACTACTTGAACCTACAGAATCCCCCATCTTTACACACCTGTTGTGGCGACTTTCACATTAGGTTCACCATTGTCGGAGTGTTTGGGGTTGAAAGTCTACCATGGGGGTAAGAAACAGTAGGGTGAAGGGGGATTCAGGGAGAGGAGTAGATGGAAGAGAAGGGGTTTAAAGAAATAGAAGATGTAGAAAAATACTCATAGAGGTGAAGCCTATCAATTTATTTCTACATCTTGAGAAGATAAATCTCTTGTAGACCAAAAACATGCATAAAACAATAGCTTCCTCTCGAATGCTTAGACAGCCAATCTGATGCTTTTTTTGGCTCTGAAAGGGGGTAAAATACCAAGACACTTGGTTCGAATTCTCCAAGATCACTCCTTCTTCTTCTCCCAATTTGGAGTGCTGTTTGTTGCTACTTGTAAATTGCTATCGCATGTCGCGTGATTTCGCCAATCCTTCTTTTTACATAAAATCCGCCAAAAATGGTTGAAAGCCACTTGCTTTTTTTTTTACATGTCATCCTATTTTAGAAGTTGTCTACAACTTTTGGATATTTACAAGAAATAATATCTAAAATATAAAAAATAGACTAAACTTGTCCAAAAATCTAGTATTTTGAACCATCCACATTATGGACATTGACAGTAATGACTAATATGGCATCGACTCTCTAGATCAATAAGAAAGCCAAATGATGATGCACTCTAGAGTTTTTCACAGTGTGTCTGTGTAGTGGTATGACATCGTACTTACTCCTCGGTATGTTCCAAGCCTTTGATGCCTTGGTTGTATGCGAATCAAGGTCAAAACACTATCAAAGTAGCTTGTAACTAAGGCACAGAGTGCATTTGCATTCCTGCATTTCCAAGCTCGTAGAAGATTTGCATTTGGAGGAATAATAACACTTGAATTTGATGGATCGAGGGTGGGTTGTGGTTCTAGTTTAGCCCCCAACAGTATCTCCAGAAGCTCATAAGAATCAAGGATAGTTGTGATTTTAAACTTTTCACAAAGTATAGTTTGTACTATCTAACTTGCCTTTGATGAAGGTTGGTGGATGAATCCTCAGTGTTTGAATTGCTGGTACAGTAGCACTACCACTTGATGCACCATACTGCTACTTGATGTAGCAGATGATATTTCTAATCTTCGTTGTTGAAACCCTTGCCTCTTACATACTCTTCACTCCTCAAAGCCCCCTCGGCTCTAGTACCATGTAAAAATTACATGGCGTAGCATAGATAATGTAAGCAAGGAGTAAAGAACACACATCAAATATGAGAAGAATAGAGACTACTTTAATTTCAAACAAACTAATACAAAGATGGCTATGTCCACTCATGTGCTTCCATTGCAAAGCTTGAATGACAATCTAGATAGATGATAGGTGAAGGGCTTAAGGGTAGCTAGAAGAACTTTGACTGGGTGAAAGATAGATTGACAATGGCTTTAGAGGGATCTTCCTTTTATAACACAAGAAGGTAGTCTGATCGACATGTCTGACCATATTATGAACCTTCCCTAGTCAGCTAGGGAATATTCATCCCTTTACCATTGGGGACCGAGGGCATTGCCCCCAAATCCCTATCAAGGAGGCCATTGGCCCCCCTAAGACCCCCCGACTAGGGGCCCCTTCTGCAGCCCCTAGACCCTAAAATAGGATGCATTGTGCCTTGAGTTGCTACCATTATAACTACTCTATATAACCCAAAGGCTAGATCCACAAATGTCACTTTTTGCCATTCGATCACATAGACCTCACCTAACATACAAGTAAAGATCCACCCAATGTTCGCACTCACATATGGGTTCTCCTCATAATGGGGGCCTTACAATTCGAGCACCATGCATCATTGGTGGCATCTTACGAGGGTGGGGCATTGGGCATATTCAACAATGCATTGTAACAAACACCTCTTTAATAGTAAATACTTCTCTCTCCATCTCCATCTCTCTCCTCTCTCTCTCTCTCTCTCTCTCTCTCTCTCTCTCTCTCTCTCTCTCTCTCTCTCTCGTATACATAATGTGAATGCTCATGCGATGCCTCCGGATTGTTAGAAATTTAATTGCAATGGATTGATAGCTCTCTCCCTTCCCCCACTCTTTCTCCCCTCCCACTCAATGAATCTGATAATTTATATAAGCAATTTAAATGTACATTTATATTGCTTTGGCTTCTGGCAAAAGTGCTATTGCTCGACAAAATGAGAGAGAGATGGTCACCAAAAGCTTGTCAAAAATTTGACATAAGCTAACCAAGTGAATTGTATGACAATATTTTCTCAATAAAATAAAATGTGACTCTACTAAGAGGTAGCATTAGTGTTGCTTTGTTGGTCACAGTATGGATGGTACTTGAAAAGTTCTTTTAGTTTCAAATATGAGTTGCAAGTTTTTTCTTCCATAAGTATGGACTGGTATATAAACATCTTTATATTTGTATTTATTTCAAACACTCAAAGCTACACATAGTACATATGCTTGCATACCAAATATGCTTTTCCTTTAGCCACATGATCCATAAAATCTTGACAATTGCATGTTGGGTTCTTTGCAATGTGCACATCATAACACTCTTGCGAGTCACTTGAGTTAGATGTCTCTAGTTTGAAAAGCTCATGCTTGAAGGGCTTTACCATTATGTGGCCCTTCACAATTGCATCTTGAGCTAATGCCCGGGGGGGGCCTATAAGAAATAATCTATATAATATATATTAAAAGGGTATTAAGAAATACCCTTTCTTTACATGCTATAAGGCCATAAAATGATCCCTTTTACTTTACTAAACTTATGGTTTTTTTAAAACTATAATTAAAAATATCATTTGTAACTTAAATCTTGTAAATTTTACTAAATAAAATATCATTTCCTTTGAACTCACATGGTATCTTACATGTTCTATAAGGTGGACTCCCTGGGAGCTAATGTTGAGTCTATCCTTTTTCCTGTAGCTTGTGAAACACCTATTTGATATCTATGTGAGCCCTTGTTATCATCCACTTGTTGTGCCACGTTTTGTAAAACAAATCCACTACTCTCCAACATGTGGATTTCTTTTGTAGTCTAATTTGTGTATTGTGCTATTGGCCATACTTATGGAACTCTGGGTGGTGCGTGATGAATGGAAGAACAAATGTTCCATGTATGGTCCACACTATTATTACAAAACCATATGAATTGGTGCCGCAACATTGCTAGGTTTGTGGTTGGCATATGAGCAACTAGACAAATACTAGTATGAGAGCATATGGAGTGTGAGAAAACAATTGCACTGTACATCACATCATACTCTTACAGATTAGCCTTATCTTGGCAAAGTGTAGCCTCCAATGTGGATATTTGATATGCTACCAACAAAGCCAACAATCCACTGCTAGAATATTGCAATCCACAACTTTCCCCAAGGCCCATTAGGCCTGAATGAATCAATATTTCACTATTGCATCATGTTCCGTGGTTGCGCACCTCCACATGTGGCACAAATAGTTATGCTTGTCTTGGAAACTCTTGTGCACATACTGTGATATGTGTATTTGGAGACTTTGTTCCCAATGAAATTAACAAGATCTCTCCCTTCCTTGCATTATGTTGTCCGAACCACCATTAAACACTATGCAGATGGCCCTCCCATTGGTAGCCGCCTCATCTGCTATGAATCCTCAAAAATCGGCACTTGGGGCCATACTTCTCCATCACGTCATTCAACTTTGTCCAGAAGAATACTTGTGTGTATTTGTATCCCTTTTCTTAATCTTGCATATTGCCAAAGTCATCAACTCTTGTACACTATAGATACACGAGATAGAAATTGAAGTTTAAGGAGAACTACATTCATTATGTTTGTGTTGTGATGGTAAAATCATGTAAGAGAAACTACCTTGGGTCATACACATGTGCTGCCATGGTGGTCCAATCATTCATATGATGCACATGGTTGAAGCATATCCAACCATTGCATAGGTCCCCAATGCCATTCCTTCGCATATGATTCACTACGTCAATGCCCAAAGCTGGTAACATATTAATTGATTTATACTAATTAATATTAATGTAATGATAAATAAATACTAAATTAATTTAGATTAATTAATTGAATTTAACTAATGATATAAAACCTAATTAATATTAAATAATATATTAATATTGATGAGTATAAATTAATTAGTATATGAGTTAGTTAATACACTAATATTAATTAATATTAATACGCTACTTTATTTATAAATTAATATATTAGTAAATAAAAAATTAATAATATTTTTATATTTATTAATATAAATACATTAATTATTTTTTACTAATTAATATTAACAAGAAAATGAAAGAAACATAAAAAAAGTGGCAAAAAAGCTTTTTAGAGAGAGAGAGAGAGAGAGAGAGAGAGAGAGAGAGAGAGAGAGAGAGAGAGAGAGAGAGAGAGAGAGAGAGAGAGAGAGAGAGAGAGAGAGAGAGAGAGAGAGAGAGAGGGTGTGTGTGTGTGTGTCCCCTTTCGGGAGTAAAAAATCCCCCCCCCTCTCCCCCCCAATACCAACTTATGTTAGTATTAGTTATCAATACTGACGAACTAATATTAGTTATTAATACTAACTAATATTATTAATTAATTAAGTAACTAATTGACTAAAATGATAATACACCAACTAACAATATGTAGCTTACTAACTAATACTAGTATTATTAATATATTATAATTAACCAACTAATATTAATAATGTATTAATATACTAACAAATAAATAAATTACTAATATATTAACTAAATAACTAATATTAATATATTATTAATATTTTAACTAATTAATAATAATTAATTAATTAATATATTAACTAACATTAGTATTATTGTTAGTTTTTAATACTAAGTAACTAATATTAGTATTGATACTAATTGATATTATTAATTGATTCACTAATTAACCAACTAACATGATAAATATACTAACTAACTAATTAATATATTATTAACTAGCTAACTAACTAGTATTATTAATATAGTAACTAAGCAATACTAATAAGTAAATTTTTATATTAAGTAACTAATACTAATAACTTATTAATACTAATACTAACAAACTAACTAATAAGTCATTAATATGCGAATAAATCATTAATACTAATACTAACTAACTAACTAGCTAATGAACTAACTAATACTAGTATTATTAATATATTGTAACTAACCAACTAATATTAATACATTATTAATATATGAACTAACTAACAAATTAGTAATTACTAATATATTAACTAACTAACTAACTAGTATTAGTACATTATTAATACGGTAACTAGCTAACACTAATAAATAAATTAATATATTAACTAACTAATGTCAATAAATTATTAATATTCTAACTAACTAATATCAATAAATTATTTGTATACTAAGTAACTAATACTAATATATTAATGTACTAACTAAGTAATACTAATTAATATACTAATGAAGTAATACCAATAAGTACTAATAATAACTAATCCTCAACTAATAAAATAATAATAGTAGTAGTAATAATAATAATAATAGTTAATGCTAATACTAATTAATAAATGACTAATAATAATTAACAAATAATAGTTTTTAATTAGTATTAGTTAGTATCAATACTACTTAATTAGTTAGTACAAACAAATCAATAAATAGTGACTATTTAAGTAACTAGTATTAATTTAAGCTAATTGCAAGTTTAGTTAGATGTTTGGAGAGAGAGAGAGAGAGAGAGAGAGAGAGAGAGAGAGAGAGAGAGAGAGAGAGAGAGAGAGAGAGAGAGCTCTCTCGGGTGAAAAATAAATCCACATGCACCCTCTTTTATCTAGCTTGAGGGGACTTGTACTGGAATCATTCTTCACCCAAGAAGGGGGCGGCTGCTATCCTGATGGAAAAAAAAATACACATGTTGCTCTCTCTCTCTCTCTCTATCTCTTTATCTCTCTACCTCTCTCCCCTTCGAAAAAATTCCTTTGCCAAGAAGGGCCTACCAGCACAACAGTCCCTTCTTATGCAAAAATAAATTCACAAGTTTGAAACAAACTTGTGAATTTATTTTTCACCCAACAAGGGGCTGTCAGTGATCCCTTCTCAATAAAAAAACTTTCACATATCACACACACACACACACACACACACACTCTCCCTCTCTCTCATCTCTCTTTCACATATACTCTCTATCCCATTTTCTCACTCCTTTGCCTATAAAAGGGCCCCTCTCCCCTATCCACATTGTGATTTGTTTTCATGGCTCTCGATATGTGGCTCTCTCTCTCTCTCTCTCTCTCTCTCTCTCTCTCTCTCTCTTTCTCTCTCTCCCTTTTTTCTATAAAAGGACCCCTTCCTCCCCTTCCAATTCTAGTTTGTGATTTTTGTCCCTAACCCTCAATATGGTTATCGCTCTCTCTCTCTCCCCCCTCTCTCTATCCTAGGCTTTCCACCCTCTCTCTAACCCTCTCTTTCTCTCTCTCTAAGAGACTCTCAACTTAGCTTTGTTTATACCTGACCATTTTGTTTACTTAAATCACAATTCGTATTTGATGGCACGAAATCTAGAAAGCAATATATATGCAAGAAGTAAATATCAACCACCTCCATCATGGTGAGATTGGGTTTCCAAAGACAAGATCATGTCACCCTTTTTGAGGGTGATCAAAGAATAGGAGAAGGCTTGGTCTGTTAGACGTTTCCCTCATCGAGATTGCTCCTTGGACGAGTGGGAGTTCTCATCAATCGTTGTGCGTTGGAGAGGTGTGAAGGCATGTGATATAGGTAATATTGAGATTGACTTTGAGGAAAATGCAATGGTGCAATGGCCTATTGAATAGATGTGCAAGTAGCTCCTCTCTTGATTTTTGTTATGGCCACTTTACCTCCCCCTCTTACCTTATTTTGGATCATTGTTTGTAGGAAAGAGAGTGATGATCTGAGAAGTCTCTAAAGGACTCCAATTTACCTCCCTAACCTAGAGTAGGACATCCTATTGTCACTAGCAGTATGCAATCGCAAGGGGGATACACCATCCAAGGGCAAGGGGGAGAGCAACACAAATGCGATCGCTTATTTTTGTAGAGGTGTAGACAGCCATTGCACTTGCATGTAGGGAATGAGTTACATTAGGAGAAGATGGACATGCTTTGATGAGGTAGATGAGGAAGGGTAAGAGAAATCTTGTAGTATGGGAGAGTGATATTGATGAGGCTGCGAGTCGATAAGAGTGATGAACAATAAAACATCGAGTTGTTTAGTGCACAATAGGGGCATGGTTGTATACAAAGCAAGAAGAAGCAAATGCAAAGAACAGAAAAGGAGTGGCTCACATTACAAAGGCTACATGACTACTGAGACTGCTCTCACAATCACTTTCGATATATATATTGTGCAAGCTTGCATTGAAGACAAGTTGGAAATGTTCATAATGAGTGGTTATAAGAGATGGTAATATGTTATTAAATATATATTTTTTATTTTATATTAATGTATGTATTACTACATTGTTTCATACAGATGCAAACACACTCCTTTGCCTTCCATTCCATTATGCCGTTTGGTTGTCATGCCTACAATAAGACAAGTTACATCAAGGTACAAGCAACTCTCTAAGACTTTTTTCAGAAATGGATATGTTAGAGGCATGGGTATATTCATAGTATCATTGGAGACTCCAAGGCACTGGTGTAAGGTGGTTGATGATTCAATTACAAAGGAGTGGGACCCCCACTGGCTAAAGAAGCATGAGGAGTTTGAGATAGAAATCAATGGCATTGATTGGGCCTTTTTATCAAATTGCATATTTTATATTTGAGATGGTAAGCATTGGCCAACAACATGGATAAATGAGATACACACATGTGAATGGCTCTAAAACATAGGCCCTAAACATTTTACAATGTGTTTATTATCTTTGTCATCACTAATATCTTTAATTGCCTACAACAACCTTTCCAGGTAACATGAAGTAACATGTGCATGTTGATTGTTGCCTTGTAAAGTGAGAAGCGTGGTAGATGGAGAGATTTTGTTAGCTATATCTTGTACAAATAGGTATACAATGGATCATTTTCTCATATGCTTGGAATGCCTTTATGTGCTAGATGTTGCCCTCTTGAATAAATGTGCTCGAGACCTTGATATAGAATGTATACAGGTTGGCACAAAGGGGGATTTTCCATACCTCATATCCAAACCTTGTTTGTGAAGCAAGAATGCTAGGGTAGGCTAACCACACATCTATTTTTGGCAAGTTTATTGATGATGCAAAGGTATGGATACAAGCACACAAAAAGCCAACACCCATTCCTGCATGGTACAAGGCACTATTGATCACTCTTGTCTACATCATGTAGAAGATAGATGGTTCTTTAAGTTAATTTAACTATTCACTTTACCCTAATGTATTTTTTCTCAATGCAATAATATTGTCCTTAATTACCAAGTGTAGGACGAGTATGATATGGTTGTGCAATCAATCGAATAGAAACTCATGCATCTCTCTAACTTAAAGTGTAGAACCAAGTGGGATGATGCATACTATAGTGTTAATGAAAGGCTCATTAAGAAAACTTGACATTTGCTAAGAGCTGCAGACTCTAGCCTACCTCTGAGAGAAGTTGTATAAGTAAGTTGCTACCTCTCTATATTTACCCATCATATATATTCAAACTACATTGGTCCAAACTAACAAGGTTTTTATCATTGCATAATTATCTTATGCTTAGAGTGGGGCTCCAAGACTTTGAATGAGGAGAGAATATACACATTGGCATCCTCAAAGCTAAATGAGACAGATTACATAAGGATATTGAAGGCCATGGAGAGTTTTGATAGGAAAATTCAAATGTTGATGGGTATGCATGAATGCAGGTTATTCTTGTTCATCTATATTATCTGCATCGTAAGTCTAACACATTATTATTAAATGGCATAACTTTGATTTGAGTATATGAAAATGTATCCTTTTGAAGTTGGGTGAGATAGGAGACCTTTTGGGCCATGTTGCAAGACCGTGGAAGGAGACTACTCTCAAGTTGGGAGGACTATTATAATATTCGAGTGGAACATAATTTGTTCTTCCAGTACACAGAGGAGATAAAGAGAAAATATAGAGAGCAAATGTTTCACACCATCTTTCATGATTTCAAGCTAGATGAAGATAAAGAGAAAATATAGAGAGCAAATGTTTCACACCATCTTCCATGATTTCAAGCTAGATGAAGATAAAGAGTCACAAAAGCCATCCAAGTTGATAGCATGGAGGCTTTTGTATATAGGTAAATCACAATATCCTTCTCTAATATCATGCTTGCAATGCTATCTTGCCAATCTATTTCAAAAATGTAATGGTGACTTTGTCCAATAGATTCATGTACAGACAAATGGAGAGGGGGGAGTACACAAACTCTGCTGGGAGAATGCGACGGATTGGGTGGACCTGTAGGATGATTAGTGCATGTGTGAGGATTACTAAATAGAGCAAGAGTGGGACAAGGAGGTATATTGAGGATGTCCTATCTTCTTTGACTACCCAAAAGGTGAATACCCCTCCAACGAGAAAGGTTTTTACTAGAAATACTCAAGGAAAAAACAAACGTAAGAGATGCGAGGTTTAAAGCCATGGTAAGTAAAATGACTTGTATTCTTAGGAGTATATTGCACTTTGTTGTCTCTTAGTAAAGAGACAATGGTTGGTTTACAAGAAACTAATACTAGTAGTGTGGTAATCAAAAAAGTAAAATAGAAAAGCAAGCAAATAATTAGTATTGTCAAAGAAACACCAATCGGCCCTCATCGCCAAATAAAATTTGGTTTCTCCATCTCCCAAAGGCTTGATGCTTTAAAGTACTGTAACCAATATATCTCTTTATTTATGTAGTGAAAATATATCATTGAGTATGAACCATAACCACATGACCATATAGACCCCGTGATTAATACCACTAAAGAGCATATCACAATCCCACCAGTGCAACAACAATATACTCGAGCATAGAGGTATGAAGATAATTAGAAGTTGCAAGTTTACCATCTAATACATATTCATCCAAATTGTTCCAAAGGATTTGTATTGTTCCATCCCTTGACATGTTTCCAATGGAGTTGAACACACCACTGAGGAGATTGATATCGTTGGCATGGATAGAATGATAGAGCAGGTTTGTCTAGATCTTGTGATGGAGAGGCTTACCTTACACACCACTGTAGAGAGATACATGATAGTGATGAAAACTGGTGAGGAGATAGTTGAGGATACGACATTGCATCCCATTGAAATTGTAACGTGCCCACCTATCGGCTGTCTAGACACGTTTTTAGCAGTCCATCAAGAGATGAGTCTAAGCGATGCCACTCGGCACTCCCATGGAATGTCACGAGGTTTGTCACCTAGGGTTTCCCAAGTCCGCCTCGCAACGGAACTTCCATAGCCGACGAACCCACTAGGACCTGAAATTTGGGTTCCTAGTAGACAAGGTCTCTTGACAGCATCCTAGCATTGGATTTTGGACATCCTACTTTATGCAGAGATACCCAATCCAAAGCAGATCCATACTGCACTTGGTTCAAAGAGAATGGGAAACGAGAGGGATGCATCACTCAACCTCTCTGCCCTACAGAAGGATGTAATACATCGCCGTTCCACTGCCACCATCACGTTTGTTCCCCCCCTCTCCCCTTTTTATTCCACCGTCGTTGCCGTCAAAATTTCCCTTCTTTTTTTATGAAATAAAAATGAATTTATTAAAAACACTTTATTATTGCATTTGCCCCGTGTCAATGCCGTCGGTTGGCGGAGGGAGGGGGAGTTAAATTGAGTGCTGATGTAGGTTGAGATGACGATGACGGGGGGGAAGTGGAACTCTAAGTCAACACTGAGAGAGGACAGGTACACGATGACAAACCCCCACTAAACCTCTCATTATGCAGCATGGCGACGAGCACAAGGACCATAGAGTGGAGTTAAGGCCTCCTTACCACAATGCCTTCTCCCCCCCAATTGTTTCCACCTCACCCTTATAAAACCCCCCTCCCTAAGAGGGATGATAATTCTTCCCTTCCTTTTCTCCCTAACTATCACCCTTCTTTCTTTGTGAATCTTCCCCTTCCTTACCATCGACACGCTATTCTTCTCCCCCCCCCTTGTCGTTGCCATCTTGAGAAGAAGAGAAGGAGAGGGAGAGGTAGTAAATGAGAGTAAGAGGGAGAGAAGAGGTTCAAGAACAAATCCTTTCTTGGGCGAAGGCTTGAGTACTGTCTCTCCCCATCGCGATCCCATAACCACTCCATCCATTGCCTTGTCGTGGATAAGAGATTGTGAAATTCAAGACAAGGTGTAGGGAACTCCAACACCAAAGAGTCATTTGAGAGAAGTGAAGGTCACTTTCTGGTTTCGAAATGGCCCCAAAGCATAAACTCTCCTAAGTAACTGGAAAAGTTGTGACTACGGGAGAAGGATTGGGCAAAGACGCCACCATCAACGCGAATGGGTTATTAGGCGTGAATGCTAACTCGACACTCCAAAACCAGGTACTGCTACTGTGTCTAGTAGTTGAAATCAAATATTTAAGCATGGACGTCATTAGGAAGAAGTCATACCTCGCATTGAGTAACTTGCATACTTTGAGAAGTAGTTGAAAAGGGGTTAATAACCATGAGTTGTCGTGAATAGATTAAGCATCTACGGGCTATTGCAGTAATTAAGTCAAGTGTTAGGTTCAAACTTTCACAAATGCATCATAGATTGCTAGTGTACATAAATATTTAGTATAGGTCAATGGCATCCCATAGACTATTGTAGTGAATTAATTCACATTTACAATGAACTCATGTACACTCGCATTTAAATATTTAGGTCACGCCTTATGAGTTGCATGAATGCATTAGAAGGAATTTTCATGAATGGGAATCCTGCATTGTATCGTCAACTCAAGAAAGGTTTGCATCTAGAATTGCATGGCATCATTGATGGAACCTAGAATGGGTCGGCACTGGCTTGTGCACTATCCAGACCTCTATCTCGCACGCTCAACAACCCCACGGCCTCGCGGCCAGGAGCGTTGATGACACATACATTGCATTCCTAAATATCTTGCGTTTGTATTACGTCGTTTGTAATCCACTCTTCTCTCATCCACTACTCCTCAGAGGGAGTCCCTTACACATTGCCTAATGGCACGAAGCACAGACATAGGGGGTCCTCCAACGGCTGAGTGCCGCCACCCCTCTGCGACTCTCCTACACCTTGGGGATTGGCCCCTCGGTGCGTCGCTCAACATATAAACATTTCTCACAAAATCCACTCAAGGTACCAATTGATCGTATACAGGAATGTACCGTTGTCCTTACTTCTCTTTCCCCTAGACTCCATGCCTAGCCTATGGCTTAGGGTGTCCTGTCTCTCACTCAACGTGGGTCAAGGTCCTAATGAAAGCAATTGTTGTGCATCCAGGATTTCTGATACCTTTAAATATTTCCATGGTTTATGCATATTGTGGATGCTAAGTGCTCAAACAATTATAAAATCAATATTGTGCACATGTGAAAAACATCCTTTTAATGGTTTTCAGCTACCGTTCTTATGCGACGTTGCATGAACCTAGCACCGAGGAAACCCTCGTGCTACTAGGCTCTCATTATATAATTATTCACCGACCTATATGGCATGCAAACAAAAACCAGCAAGCTTTTCATCATTTTACTCCGCATTTAGACACATTTTAACCACTCTACCCTCCCATCGATCAAATGTTGCATCGTTGTATAGATTTATAAGGCATTTTGCCATCATTTTATGTGTAAAAAGCGAAAAAAGACATACTAGAAAAAGAAAGTGGGGTTGAATTGAGGCAAATCCTCATGCTTCAGTCCCCACAAACATTCATGAACATTGTTCTTATTTTTCATTAATTTTCCGCACCCACAATGCATTTTCCCCCTATTTTTAGTGGGTTTTCTCTATTTTCCTTTATTTTTAGCATTATTTAATTACTGAAAATTAAAAATAGGTTATGGGCTGTGGCCCTTAGTTCCTTCTTGCAACAAAAATGAAAATTTAGTTGGTGTTCCTATTTATTCTTCCATTTTTATGCTCAAAAACATCATTTTTCCTTGATTTTCCATATTTTACGTGTTTTAGTGTATTATTTTGGGCCACAAGATGAATGTTTTTCTGATTTTCTGGTTATGATCAACAAATAATCATGGAAAACAGCGACATAAACAATTTTTAGCCCGCATGAACAACATTTTAACAATCAAAAGCCATGAAATCTCATATTTCCTTTGAAAAAATTGAATTACAGCTTATTTGTGTGTCTCGGGTTTCATGTCCATGGCTGCAAATCTGAAAATCAGCAGCATTTCATGCTCATGGCGATCACACGTCACCATTTCGAGCCCGTGGAGCGATCCGATCGATGCCGGACAAGCCTCCACCATTCTTTCTTCTTCCTTTCTCTTCCCGCATGAATCCCCCCTTAGAGGAGAGAGAGGGAGGAGAGAGAAAGACTGATTTTCTCTCTCTCTCTCTCTCTACAGGCTGCCATATCTCGCACGGGACGGAGCGATGTGGAGCGGAGAGTCAAGGTAATTGCCTGCTGTGATTGGCTCCATGGCTTCTTCTTCAGCAATTTTTTGCATTGAGGGGGGGGGGGGGGGCGTTTTTTTCGCGACGGCTGCTGCTGCACGCCGCCCCCCCTATTCTTCATTTTTTTTTGAGGGGGGGTGCCCCTTCCCAAAGGCACCCCTTCACTTCTCCTTTTGGGCACCTCCTTAATTTTGACCGGCCTTTTGGCCCTTTTCCCGGCCTCTCTCGCATACAGTGTCCGAATCCAGTTCTGAAAATTTCTGTGAGCTCGTCTCGGCATCTTGGACTGGTCGGCAGCTTCCCTGACTCGTAAAAGCACATAGAAAAATGACTAAAAATCTGCAAGTGTTGCACAAGCGTTCTTAGAGCATTTTGACGCTTAAAATCGTCCTAGGTCGAGCCGCCGCCTTTGACATTGGATATTTTTCCCTTGATATTCATGATTTTTAGCTATTTTTAAGCAATTCTCGGCACCAAAATTCCGCTCTCATTGGCGACCACGGGATAGGGCGACTCAGCCCGTCGAATCCCACAATAGATCTGCACAAAACAACCAGAGAAGCATCAAGCTTATACAAAACAAATATGCGATAAAACTCAACACAATGCTCACCCTACCCCCTGACAGAACCAAGGCATGACATCCACAAGGAGTAGGCCTAGCATCATCTAATAGAAGATCCGAAGCGAGTCACTAACCAACTGCTTCAACACAACCAAACTAAAAAGAATTGTCAAAGAGGTTGCCCAAAGTGGTGGTCTGAACTACCCACCAACTAAAGACAACACTATTAGGAGCTCCTACAAGGCAAGGACTCCTATAGCCTCATGAAGGAGCATTTTCTGTCAGTACATTTCTTCTTTTAGGGTTTTTATTTTATTAACATACTTGGGCATGTAAAAAGGAGGGAGCTGAGCGTAGTGACCCAAGGAGAACAGGGCATCAGCCTCAGGACTTGTCTCGGCACCCAAGAACCTACCAAGCCCTCGCAAGGCAACACTTAATCCTTTTCTAACTCTCACTTTTATTTTCGCTCCAACCTTGTTTTGTTATTTTTTTTTCCCCAGCAAGAAGCCACCCCTAGGAAGACAAGATATCGGCCCCGGGTCTGACTCGTCCCCAGGAACCTACCAGGCCTTCGCAAGGCGATGATCAACTGCCTATACATTTTCATTTATTTTCTTTTCTTTGATAGGGGTTAGAACCCCTTTTTACACACCTTCGTATTTATATTCATCTTTTGGGATGTTTAGGGTTTCTTGGCATCATCATTATTATCTTCTGGTAGGCTTCTCTAACTGCCTCACTACTAACAAGAACTCCTAGAATGGCTGCCTAGCAGGCGAGCAGAACAGGGCCACTAGGACTTCCTTCTAAAACAGGTCTTTCAATGCCTGACAATGTCGTTACAGGAGGCAACGACTACTCAGGCCTCCCTCAAACAAACCTAACCTAAACCTGGGACTTCATGCCTTGGACGCCAGTCCCCAATCAAGAAAAGAAAATCCCCTATAAGTACACAGATACGTATAGCATTAAAACACGTTACTCATAAAGGAGAGATATCACCTGGATAGGGCCACGAGAAGCTTCCACGCGACAAGGCTCCTTCCAAGCTCCACCAAATTCCACGAATCACAAAACCTGTCCAGCACAACACTTAAAACAAAAACCCAATTAAACACACCCACACTAGACAGGGAAATGGCCCTCTTGGCCTAATGAAATCAAACATGACTTCGCATAACATCCTCTTGGAAACAACTATGATAGACATCAAAGCATACCATTCCCAGGGGAACAGAGGCTCGTAGCCCTAAACTAGGTGCATTAAATTATGACCCATCCCTCCTGCGTATATCGCAAGAGGTGTTCGCATCACATGTCGTCTAATCAGTCTGTGGGTCCAAGATAATAAAGGCAGATGAGTCTTGCCTACCCTCTGCATCACCCAGATCAACCATCGTCTGCCAAAGAGGGCATGTTCAGAAAGCATACCCCATAAACGACCAGGTCCTGTCTCATCGTCAATAGATATATCGGGACAAGGGCCACAATTAAAGAAGAGGTCTTCTTCATACGCAAAATTAGCCAATGAATTGGCAAACTGATTCCAATCTCGTGAAATCAGCTGAAAAGACACTCTATCAAATTCGTCTAGCAGGGCTATGGCAGTATGATGGTACATGCAAAGGATGGGGTTTCGTACCATGTACGTCCCATTGAGTTGATTTAAAACCAAGTTGATTTAAAACCAACTGAGAGTCCCCTTTCACCAATAATTGGCGGATACCACCCTTCTTTGCAATATTCAAACCCATAATTAGGGCTTTGTATTCTGCCATATTATTGGTAAAATTCACCCCGAGATAAACAACTAACTTCATGACAATGCGCCGTCGGGGGTCTCGGATCACAACTCCTACACTTCCTTTTTTGCATGCACCCCTGGACGCCCCATCAAAGTACAAGGTGTATGTCCGTAAAGGGTTTACATATCCCGCCATCCGGAACTCTACTCGTAATTATGGTAATTGAAATTCAGCATATTCAACGAGTGGACTGTAGGCTCCATCCCTCCATCATCATTGAATTCAACAAGGATGCTCGTCAAAATTTGTAGGCAGTGATGGTAGAAGACCTTGATCTTGCAAATAAATGTCCCGCCTTCTTGCTCAATCACCTTATATCCTTTGCTCCACCAAATGAGCTTTCCCTGATGATACCTCTATTCTAAATATGGGTGTTCTAAATAAGGGATCAGATGATCCATCGACCTCTATCACGATTTCCTTGCAGATATTTGATCGATCTCGCCTAGACCTGCAAGGCAGTCATAGTATTAGTGCAATCAGAAATAATAAGGTTTAATCTTATTAAGATTAACCTTATTTTTAAATTCTATCCCCTCAAGGTCAGCTAACAAGACTGTGGATTTATTCTTTCCTATTCTAACGATCCTATAGGGCCCGTCCCATTTGGGCTCTAGCTTGCCTGGAAATAATTCACGTCGTGCGTCATAATACAGAACAAGTTGTCCTTTCTTGAAGGTGTATTTCTTGGCTTTGAGGTCATGTAGCTGCTTCATTCGGCGCTTCGCCACTTCTTGGTGCAATAAGCTTAGCAGCTTAAGCTCATCTAAATGTGCCAGTGTCGTCAAGTGCTCAAAAAGGGCGTCTTCATCACTCAAAGAATGATTGATGGCAAACCGAATAGTCGGCAGCTCAATCTCTAAAGGCAAGACACACTCCTCCCCATATACTAACTTGAACGGGGTATGGCCAGTGGCTCGTTTGAAGGTCGTATTATAGGCCCACACTACCACGTATAACTTTTTATCCCAATCCCATTTCTTTTCCGACACAATTTTGGACAGGATGCCCACAAGCTGCTTGTTGGTGCTTTCAACTTGCCCATTGGCTTGCGGGTTATATGGGGTTGTCTTGTTATGCTTGATTTGCCAAGCCACTGTCAAACTTTTGATCACCTTATTTAGGAAATGGGTTCCGCGGTCCGACACTAATTCTTTTGGCGGACCAAAACAGCATATTATCTGCTCTAAAAGGAAACTAGCAGTTTCTTTAGCATCATCTTTTCTTGTTGCACATGCTTCTGACCACTTTGTGAAGTAGTCAGTTGCTACAATGATATACCTCTTTTGCGCAGTCGACGATGGAGTAATAGGACCCACAAAGTCTATTCCCCACTTCTCAAATGGAAGTATCGCCATAATAGGGGTGAGTGGTCATTTCCTATTCTCTCGACTATCATGTCGTTGACAAATATCGCATCTCTTAACATACGCAAACGCATCCTAGAAGATGGCAGGCCACCAATAACCTGCTCTTAAAGCCTTTTGTGCTGTAAGCCGTCTAGCAAAATGGCCGCCGCAAGCAGAATCATGGCACTCTTCCAAAATGAATGGCACCTCGTCAGGCATCACACATCGGCGATAGATGTCATCAACCCCTTGCCGATATAATGTACCTGCAATCAAGGCAAACTTTAACGCTTGTTGCCTAATTTTCCTTCTCTCAGCTTTAGATAATTCGGATCCCGCCTCTCCCGTCGATAAATAATGCGTTATTGCAACGTGCCAGGAGGGAATAGATGCCGTATCTATTTTAAATAACAACTCCATGTTACTACCTTCAGCCACAGATTCTTTCGGCTCCCCAAAGTCCACAAGACATTCCACGATGCCTTGCAACCTTGGTGGCTTACTCCTGATTTCATAATCAAATTCCTGCAAAGTGATTAACCACTTTGCTAGACGATCAGGCGGCTGTAGCTTATTCATCAATAATCGAAGTCCCTCCTCCTTTGTATAAAGCACGACTTTCTCATAGAAAATATAATGCCTAAATTTCTTGGTCCCAAAGACCATCGCTAGACACAACTTCTCCATGTAGGTATAACTAATCTCTGAAATGCCCAATTTCCGACTAGCAAAGGCTATCGGATGATACCACTTCTCTTCCCAAATTTGGGCTAAACAACAGCTGATACTATACATGGTGGTTGCTGAGAATATACAGAACACCTCACCTCTTTTAGGTGCTTTTAAAACGGGAGCTCTTGCTAGCTCCTGTTTCACATCCTCGAATGCTACCTTATAAGGGTCACCCCATACAAATAAACAGCTAAAGGACAATAAATTTGTAAGCGGCAAAGTTCTTTCTGCCAAGGCGTTTATGAATCTACGGTAATAACCAACCGAAGACAGAAAGCTATGAACTTCTTTCGGAGCGCGTGGTGGACCCATGGCAACTATAACTTTGACCTTCTCGGGGTCTGTCGCAATTCCTACCGAACTGACCACATGACCCAGCAATAGCCCATAAGGTACTCCAAAAACACACTTTCGTGGGTTTAGGGTGATGCAAAATTGTCTACAGTGCTCAAAGCATTTTCTTAAAATGATCAACTGCCTTCCTCTCACGGTGGCGGCACCTAAGTCATCAATAAACACCTTCAACTCTTCAAGGGATATGTCACCGAATGTCTTATTTGCTGTTTGTTGCCACGAACCAGGCGCATTGCATAAACCAAAGGCCATCACATGGTACGCAAAAGTACCAAATACAGTAATAAAAGTTGTTTTCAACTTGTCCTCTTCTGCAATTGCCATCTGGTTATATCCTGCAAAGCAATCCATAAACAAATATATCTCCCTACCCGCTAATTGATCCAAAATCTGTCAATAAATGGCAACGGATAGTAGTCCTTAACTGTCTGCTTATTCAGCTCCCTAAAGTCTACACATAATCGAATTTGATTATTTTTCTTCTTTCTGATCACAATTGGCGAACACCATTCCGTGTGTTGCACAGGAAAAATCAAACCTGCTTTCCGAAGCTTCTGTAACTCTTCAAACAGCCCGTCCCTCAGTTCGAAAGGCATACGCCTTACTTTCTGTCGTACAAGACGACTGCCCTCTTTCAATGGAATTGTATGAACAGCAAGACTAGGAGGAATGCCTCTCAGCTCATCATAACTCCAGGCAAAGATATCACTGAATTCCTGAATCAAGGCCACATAGTCCTCCCTTTCTGCTATGCTGAGCATAGAACCTAATTTGATTGGCAGCGAATCATCAGGCGTACTAAGGTCTAGCTCGATAACATCTGCATCTCTTATACGATCTTGGCCCTCTATCGGCTCGTTCAAAGTGATCTGATAGATGTCTTCCGTGGTGGATCCCTCTTTGGACTCATCACTCGATGATGTCTCACTGGCAGATAAATCTTCTAATGTCTCCAATTCTGTAGAGGATAGAGGAGCTCTCTCACTCTGCGGGGACTCAGGATAAGCATCAACCACCACATGCTGGGCACCTCTACCGAATATTAGTCTACCGGTGGGTATATCTACTTGGCAGTCCACTTGCAAGATCCAAGGTCGTCCGAGTAATACTTGGTAACTTGGACGGCCTACAAAACGAATCACCCTAAAGTCCAATAGGCATTCTACATTTGCAACAGTGACATGAACCTTAGTAATGCAGCCTTCCGGCTGCCTCAAACTATCATCTGCCATTCTGAGAATTGTGGAGGTATCTTTCTTGATTGCAAGACCCAACCTTTCCATCAGTTCAGAACTCATAATGTTAAAAGATGATCCCGTGTCGACAATGGCATAATCTACTAATATCCCATCGACATAGGCTACAACCCTTGGGCAATGCTTCTCAGCATGCTCGAACCAGTCATCACCAACTCGCGCAATACCCAAAGGTTCTACGATATACCCGGTACGTAGGATCTTTCTAAATTCCTTGCGTACTCCTGGGGAAAGCTTAATAAGCTGTAAAAGATTCACATCCGGCTTGACTTCGCAAAGAGAGCTCGCCAAATCGAATTCATGATAGTTCGATAGAGTTCACTTTTTACGCCAAACCATCCGCTCTTTAGGTTGCTGAACCGGCTTTATTGCCTCTTTTTTAACTTTCACCTTCTTCTTTGGTGATTCCTTATCGGCTTTACTTTCCATGGGCTTCAAAGGTCCCCCTTCCATGGTAGGATCCAAAACTTGCGTTCCTTTGTCGCCTTGTTTAGGGTTTCCGTCGAGAGGCTTATCCTTGTCGGCTTCTCTACCCTTTTGACCTCTTGTAAGAACAGCTTGCAGATTAGAGGTTTCAGCATCATTAATGTGTACAGCCTCAATCAAACTAACCCCACTACCACTGGGTAGCTCCACTACTGTAGTCTTTGGTCGTTGAAGTATTTGTTTAGGCCCATCTTCTCGCTGGGAATCATTTCCTTGCACACGATGATTAACAGGCCTTGGTTGCCGACTACCTCACTGGAGGGAACTGATCTTACTCCAACAAGTAGCTGCTAAATGGCCAGATTTTCCACAGATGTCGCACTTAACATTTGGGCAATTTCTTGGATAGTGTTGCCCACCACACCATTTGCAGCTAAACCTCGAAGGTGCACCCTCATCTGGGTATCTACTTCCTATCAAATTTTATTGTTTTTTAAGGAAGTTGACATTAACGGCTATTTGCCGATACTGCTCCGTAATCATGTCGGTATAATGCTTCATCATGTCCTTAACCTCACCAAGAACATTGGAAGCGCTCGACTCATAGCCTTGGTCATTACCATGTTGTTCCATCAGCCTAACAATTCGATTAGGCACTGGTTGTTGAGCCACAGGCATGGTATTAGAATTGACCGCCTGGCCTCCACCATTCGGAGCCATTTGACTGCCCGTAGGCATCGACATGCTAGGGGGAGCTGGTAATAAAGGGACATTCTGCATCATGTTCCCTCTCCCATTAGGGTTAGCCATCGCTATCCCTTGGCCACTACTGCCATTGGCCATCGCCATATTGTTTCCCAATACTAAACCCATATTCGAATTGCCTCGAGAAGCATAGGCTGCTTGTAGTCGGGATTCCACCTCTTGTGCTCGTGTAATGGCAGTATCTATATCCCCCAAGGGGACACTACTCAACTGCAATTGGATGTTAAAGTCCAAACCATGTAGGAAATTTTGCAATTGGACATCTGCGGGGATAGGAATAGAGGTGTCCAACTTAGGGAAAACCTCTTTTATTTTCTTCGCATAAGCACGAATATCCTCATGTGGTTCTTGGCGGGTTACGTTGAGTACACGCAACCAATATTGCCCACCCCTTTTAGGGGCAAACTCCCTTCGAAAAGCTCCATAAAATGAATCAATATTCAATATGGTTCCGGCTTCTAAACCATGATACCATATGGCAGCTCTTCCTTTGAGAGTCATGTTGAAGAACATCATCAAATGTCCTTCTTCTTGGATGAGACAGTTAAACATCAGCTTTTGAAACTCCCTAATGTGGAGTTCCGCATCTTCCTCAACTAACCCATTAAAAATGGGTAGCGGGTAACCTAGAGCTGGCAAATCCGTCGTTCCTGCTGGAATTGCAATAGGCTGCGCCATGACGAGGATTGGATTTGCACTAGGAATAGGGGACGGTGGGGTTACACCTCTTGCACTTGATGTAGACTGGCTTATGGAAGAAAGGGGAGCACTAGAGCTTCCACCTTCTCCTAACTTACTGCTTGTGGCCCCAAGATCACTAGATCCACTCCCTCGTAAGGGTTCAGCACTGCTACGCTTAGGGGAATATCTCCTAAAAATTTTAGCACGTCGCCTAGCTCTTTCGTCTCCCTCTTGCTTTTGGATTTCTGCTAGACGATGCTTATCGATAAATAACGGATCAATCACAGTATCCTTTGGCATAAACTGCTAGTTGGTCCTTAGACAACCAGGATTCGAGGACCGCCACTTTTAAGCGGCTCCTGGCAGACGCACCACTGATGGAACCTAGAACGGGCCGGCACTGGCTCGTGCACTAGCCGGACCTCTATCTCACGCGCTCAACAACCCCACGGCCTCGCGGCCAGGAGCGTTGATGACACATACATTGCCTTCCTAAATATCTTGCGTTTGTATTACGTCGTTTATAATCCACTCTTCTCTCACCCACTACTCCTCAGAGGGAGTCCCTTACACATTGCCTAATGGCACGAAGCACAGACATAGGGGGTCCTCCAACGGTTGAGTGCCGCCACCCCTCTGCGACTCTCCTACACCTTGGGGATTGGCCCCTCGGTGCGTCGCTCAATATATAAACATTTCGCACAAAATCCACTCAAGGCACCAATTGATCGTATACAGGAATGTACCATTGTCCTTACTTCTCTTTCCCCTAGACCCCATGCCTAGCCTATGGCTTAGGGTGTTATGTCTCTCACTCAACGTGGGTCAAGGTCCTAATGAAAGCAATTGTTGTGCATCCAGGATTTCTGATACCTTTAAATATTTCCATGGTTTATGCATATTGTGGATGCTAAGTGCTCAAACAATTATAAAATCAATATTGTGCACATGTGGAAAACATCCTTTTAATGGTTTTCAGCTACCGTTCTTATGCGGCGTTGCATGAACCTAGCACCGAGGAAACCCTCGTGCTACTAGGCTCTCATTATATAATTATTCACCGACCTATATGGCATGCAAACAAAAACCAGCAAGCTTTTCATCATTTTACTCCGCATTTAGACACATTTTAACCACTCTACCCTCCCATCGATCAAATGTTGCATCGTTGTATAGATTTATAAGGCATTTTGCCATCATTTTATGTGTAAAAAGCGGAAAAAGACACACTAGAAAAAGAAGGTGGGGTTGAACTGAGGCAAATCCTCATGCTTCAGTCCCCACAAACATTCATGAACATTGTTCTTATTTTTCATTAATTTTCCGCACCCGCAATGCATTTTTCCCCTATTTTTAGTGGGTTTTCTCTATTTTCCTTTATTTTTAGCATTATTTAATTACTGAAAATTAAAAATAGGTTATGGGCTGTGGCCCTTAGTTCCTTCTTGCAACAAAAATGAAAATTTAGTTGGTGTTCCTATTTATTCTTCCATTTTTATGCTCAAAAACATCATTTTTCCTTGATTTTCCATATTTTACGTGTTTTAGTGTATTATTTTGGGCCACAAGATGAATGTTTTTCTGATTTTCTGGTTATGATCAACAAATACTCATGGAAAACAGCAACATAAACAATTTTTAGCCCACATGAACAACATTTTAACAATCAAAAGCCATGAAATCTCAAATTTCCTTTGAAAAAATTGAATTACTGCTTATTTGTGTGTCTCGGGTTTCATGTCCATGGCTGCAAATCTGAAAATCAGTTGCACTTCATGCACATGGCAATCACACGTCACCATTTCCAACCCGTGGAGCGATCCGATCGATGCCGGACAAGCCTCCACCATTCTTTCTTCTTCTTTTCTCTTCTCGCATGAATCCCCCCTTAGAGGAGAGAGAGGGAGGAGAGAGAAAGACTGATTTTCTCTCTCTCTCTCTCTCTATAGGCTGCCATATCTCGCGCGGGATGGAGCGATGTGGAGCGGAGAGTCAAGGTAATTGCCTGCTGTGATTGGCTCCATGGCTTCTTCTTCAGCAATTTTTTGCATTTAGGGGGGGGGGGGGGGCTCTTTTTTTGCGACGGCTGTTGCTGCACGCCGCCCCCCCTATTCTTCGTTTTTTTTTGGGGGGGGGGTGCCCCTTCCCAAAGGCACCCCTTCACTTCTCCTTTTGGGCACCTCCTTAATTTTGACCGGCCTTTTGGCCCTTTTCCCGGCCTCTCTCGCATACAGTGTCCGAATCCAGTTCTGAAAATTTCTGTGAGCTCGTCTTGGCATCTTGTACTGGTCGACAGCTTCCCTGACTCGTACAAGCACATAGAAAAATTACTAAAGATCCGCAAGTGTTGCACGGGCGTCCTTAAAGCATTTTGACGCTTAAAATCGTCCTAGGTCGAGCCGCCGCCTTTGACATTGGATATTTTTCCCTTGATATTCATAATTTTTAGCTATTTTTAAGCAATTCCCGGCACCAAAATTCCGCTCTCAATCATGAATAGCCTCAGCTGCATTACATAATAGGGGATGCATCTAAAAAGGTAGATTCAAGATGTGCATGTGAAAGTCGAGCTTAATTGAAAGGACCGGTTTGGAAAATAAAATCCTGCATGATAAGTGACACCAAGATTTAGCTCGGCTCAACTAGGACTCTAGTCCCAGATAGGTCAAGTTGTCTTTACGACCATATTTTGACTTAGAGTCAACATACTCTTTTGGTCACTACCCCAATAACCAATTACAAAGGGTCCAAAACTCTCTTGAAAATATCAATTTCAAAATATGGTATATCTCGAAGCTAACATAAGAAAACTCAAATGTCATATCCATAAGAAGAATGACTATTCGCCAAGTTACATCCGATGCTCACAACTATTTCAGAATGGTAAATAGACTTAGTTTACACTTGACTTGCGAAAGGAGTGAACACTAATTCGTGCTATCTTGAAGGAAGGAAACCCTAGGGCAAACTTAGAACCCCTATTAAATTCTAAAGATGGGAAAATGGTTACCAACTGACCAAAGAAGATCCTAGACCGAGATCTTAAGATAAGATCCAAAGGATAGTAACCTAGGGAAGCTATCATCCAAAACTATACGTAATTGCTCATCCCTATTACATAGAAGAGAGGTCGGAAGGAGGGTATTCTCTATCCCTCGAAAGATGATGGAAAATGATGCCAAGGCAAGAAAGGCCTAAGAAGGGTAACAATAAGCATTTAAGACAAGAACTGCACCTTAGCAGATGTTCGAACACTCACCTTCATTGTTGTTTGTGCTTGTAACACTAGATTCAATGTTTGTGAAAAGAATGTATGATCTAAGCTCACAAAAGAAATTTAAATAATGAATCAGGTTGAATTTCATGGAGGGCGCGCAAAGCTACCCCCAACTGCCTGCCAACCCTAGCCAAGGGGGTTCCAAATAATCGTGATGAGAACATGGACCAAACCCACCACGAGAGGTCTCTTTGTGGGTTAGTTTGAATGTAGGAGGATGCTTGGATGCCAGGGGGGATTTGGTTGTAAATTCCCTGTCTTCGGGACCTACTCAAATGATCTACGTGACTCGAGAAAGATTCTTGAGGCCCTGTTACTTATACAAGGATGTAATCTTGGAGGAAATAAGACGCATCCTCCATGGATTGTGGAATTCGTCCTTTTTGGACAAGATTTGTATTTCAGTTAAGATGCTAATATAAAGTTTACTTCCAAGGAACTTGTTTGAATTGTTTTTCGTGTTAGTGCAATAAGTTACACAAATAAACCATGTTCCCTAAAAGACTTAATTAAGAAAGTTGATTTTAAATGTCATACATAAAAGTGATATGACCTAATTAGATAACTAAAGAATACCCATTGAGAAAAGCGGGTGGGTGGAATCCCTGATGGGTCCGCTCCTATGGAAGGGTGGTCCCAGAGAGTTGGGAAGCTTCTCATAAGGTTCTATAGTCATACGACCTTTAGGTAATATTAGGTTAGAACCCGATTCATGCCATTTTAGGGGACCGAAATGGGACTATGCCCTATGGGTAGAGAGGTTGAGCGGTGCATCCCTCTCGTTTCCCATTCTCTTTGAACTAAGTGCGGCATAGGTCTGCTTCAACTTGGATATCTCTACGTAAAGTAGGATATCCAGGATCCGATGCTAGAATACTCTTAGGAGACCTTGGCCACTAGGAACCTCGATTTCAGGTCGATCCTAGTGGGTTTGGCCACGAACGTTTCGTTGTGGGGTGGACTTGGGAACCCTAGGCGACAAACCTCAGAACATTCCATGGGAGTGCTGGGCAGCAACGCTTAGATTCATTTTTAACGGTCCATTGAGAGACGAGTCTAAGTGATGCCGCCCGACACTCCCATGGAATAGGATCTTCCAACGCCCTAGACGTTGGGCTCATGGCAGACTTCCACTCATCTTGGACTCGGCAAGGCATGTCCAAAGCTCCACTAACCCCAAGTGATCTAGAAGTGAGATACACTTTTTGTGGTTGGCCTTTTCACCACTCGACTTTCGGCCTATGAATCGAACAGTGCCCTCTCGGGTTGAAATGCGGGGTGACCTTGGAGATGATCCACTTGCACAAAATATCCTTCCTTAATTAATCCAAATTAGAGTCAATCACAATCAAGAAAATCAACATAATTTCATCTTTCAAGAAAAACATTCCTTTATTTTCCCATGGCAACTTGTCATTACAGGACCCTGCCATGAATTTTCCAGTAATCCAAGCACTTGAAATAATCATCCAAATCATATCCCACAATTAGTTTAATGCAAAAGCATTTTTGGATGTTATTCAATCAATTGACAAAAGCAATGGTGTCCTTTTCCAAACATTGTAGAGATAGTCGTGATAACTCTCCATCGCATATTCGCTCTCCCCCTTGGGATCAAGAGCGGTTCCATATAAAACTTACTTAACACTTCCTCCATTTGGCTAGGACATATGTCAAAGTTTCAACATGGTTCAAGACATGAGTTCTAATAATCCCTTACTTTGATTGATAATCGAACATTCTTGAGTACAAAAGCATCAGTCTTTCCTTTGACTTAGGGTTTCCTAACTCTTGAGCTCTTCATTTGCCTTTGAGGGCTAGAGTTGTTTGTAACCGTTCTAGTCCATGAATAGGATTGATAACATCGTAGCTATTGGATGGATCTCAAGGTACCTTAGTTTTAGCCCTTATGATTGTCATTTGTGTTAACTATGCGCAGCATCAAGACTCCCAATTTATCAACATAAGCTATTAATGAGAGCTTGGACAAAGGGCCAGAGCTCGATAACAATTCTTTTCTAGGCTAAGCTGCTTGCCATGCAATCCTTTAAACACTTGCGATGTAGTTTATCCTTTTTAATGTCTTATTCTCGTATGACATAACATGTAACTAATGCATCTCATGCAGAAAATCAAAGCAAGCACCTATTAACTTGGAAATACATTACTTACAAATAGTACTACGGTTGGATGGTCAGTGATGTCCTTGCCCGGGGCTTCATTGCTTGTTATGGGATTTCCATCCATGCACATCGTTGTCCGCTTGGAAGCCAGCCTCGGTCCTTGTGAGTCACACAAGACTCCTGCACCTTGTGCTTGATTAGTGGGCCAATCGGGGAGAGAGTTGAGTTTGCGAGTGGGAGGATAAACTTGCGAGATGAGTATAGGTTCGTAGCCATGGGGGGGAAAAGAGATGCATGTGGCCACCCTCTCCGGAGGGAAAGGGAAGTGGGTCCCTTTGGAGAATCTCTCTCTCTCTCTCTCTCTCTCTCTCTCCCCCCTCTTCTTCTTCTTCCTCTTCTCTTCTTCTTCTCCTCACTCTTTCCCTCTCTCTTCCTCCCTCTCTTCCTCTCACTCTTCTTCTCCCTCTTCTTCTTCTCTTCTTCTCTCTTTCTCTCTTCTATTTCTTCTTCTTCTCCTTCTCTCTCTCTCTCTCTCCTGCTTCTTCTTCCTCTTTTTCTCTTCTTCTTCTCCTCCTCTTCTCTCCTTTGGAGAATCTCTCTCTCTCTCTCTCTCTCTCTCTCTCTCTCTCCCCCCTCTTCTTCTTCTTCCTCTTCTCTTCTTCTTCTCCTCACTCTTTCCCTCTCTCTTCCTCCCTCTCTTCCTCTCACTCTTCTTCTCCCTCTTCTTCTTCTCTTCTTCTCTCTTTCTCTCTTCTATTTCTTCTTCTTCTCCTTCTCTCTCTCTCTCTCTCCTGCTTCTTCTTCCTCTTTTTCTCTTCTTCTTCTCCTCCTCTTCTCTTCTTCTTCTCTTCTTCTTCTCCTCTCTCTCTCCCTCTCCCTCCCTCTTCTTCTCTTCTTCTCCTCTTCCTCTTCCTGTTCTTCTTCTTCTTCTTCTTCTTCTTCTGCTGCTGCTGCTCCTCCTCCTCCTCCTCCTTCTTCTTCTCACCTCTCCCTTCCTTTCCCTCTCTCTTCCTCGATAGCAAAAAGGGGGTCTTTATCCTACGGTAAGCAAGGGGGTGCAAGGGGTGGTATATCCTCCCTTCGATAAAGAGGGGGGGGGGGGGGGGACATGGTGTTGCATGGCGGCAAGAGTTTTGGGCTTCCCCCTTGATTTTTCATTGTCATCCTCATCTCCTAATCGTTATCACTTTAGTCTTTGTCTTCCTTCTCAATGTTATTGTCATCATTTCCTTCCTCATGTCATCGGCAGCTCTTCCTCCACTTCCTCTTCTTTCCCCGTCATTGCCTCCTTCCTCCTCGTACTCGTTGCCACCCTCCTTCCTCTCGCCGTCATCTTTTCTCCCTTCACGTCCACTTCTTCCCCTTCGCCACTTGTTGTCGACGGTAGGTGGGGGGGAATATTAAAAAAATTTAAACTATTTATATTTAAAATGGGGGGGTTCCTATATATTGCGGGACGTTACAAAAATGCATATTACAAAGCAATGAGATGGTATGCTTGCTTGTGCAGCAAACTCATGATATGAAAACATTTAAACATTGTTCATCATTGAAGTAACAATAACAATGTTTTTGTGCTATGTAGAGAGTGAAAGAACTAAAGGTCTTAGAGATGTAGCAATGATATTAGTCATGGCATGTACGCATAGAGGTAAAGAAACGACAATCATGAATTTCACATGCCATGATCAAATGATGTGAGAGCTTATAAACATTCCATCATTACATGATATCAATAGTGATGTTTTGTCTTATATAGGGAAGGAAAGAATACAAGAATACGAACTAGCAGTATGAACGGATATGGTAGCTATCGGTAAACAAGCATGACTCATGTTTTTCTTTTTCAATATCACATTATGTGAAAGATTTTGAACCTTCTTTCACAATACAATGTCAATAAGGACGAGTTGTCTTTTTGTAGGGGGGATACAATTTGAGATTACGAACCTAGAATGGTGGAGGATATGCCTGCCACACACATATGTGAACAAACATGCCTTAAGAAAATTATCTATAGTAACATTCATAAAGGAGAATATGTTGCTAATAGTGAGGTCTATGTGTAGAGGTTCATAATAACAGTCACATGGAAGTCCCCTTGCAAGGTACTATCCCCCATTCGGCTACGATGGTGAAGATGGAGTGGCATATTGTTCTCTATAACCCATTCAAGATAGGAAACGCATTACAAAATGATCAGCCAAATGAGGCATTCTCCTATGATTGACAGAGGCTTTGGAGGAGGTCAACCAACACAAAATGATCGAGTATGCGATATCATGGTGGTTTGTCTCCTCAAAGATAGTGTTGTGCATGGATCAGGGGATGGAATTCTGTCATGGAACTCCCATATTGAGACAGAGTCAATTGATGCCATGCATCATGTGCTCAAGGAGATAGGAATATTAATTTTCCTTGCCACAATACACTCCATGATAGAGCTTATCAAGAGGCTATGGAGGATGGATGCCGACAAATGGAGTTAGGGCAAACGTGTTGGGCCTTACGCATGGTACATGTTTTTCATTGTGAGACACTTGTTTGTGTCATTGGAGGTAGAGAGGTGAGAGTTTTAAAGTCACAATATGGTCATATTGGTTATTTTTTACATATCACACTTGTTGGCTCCATTTAATAATCGTAATTACTAAAATTAGTATTTTTACTTTAGATGCAGGTACATATGATATATATTTAAGCGCACATGCAATCAAATGTCAATTAGGATGGAATTGTCCCTTCGAAATTTACAAAGGATGATGCTAATACAAATAAGTGGGTGGGAGATACATCAAGATCCCCAATAAGAGGTTGTTTTCTAGGCATTTAATAGATTCCTAATCCCTTAGATCAATACCACGTACTGTGGGTGACATACAATGTGGTAGGGCTTTTCAGAGCTTACTTTTGTGAACGTACACAAAAGAAGGGGATACCATTTTAGATTTCAATGTTGGATGTAGTGACCTTACATAGTAGCACTAGATTCTAATAGAAAGCTTGCATGTCTGCATTACTTTATCAAAGATGGAAAATTTCTAAGAGCAAACGTAACATATTTACATAATCTTGTACAATATTTGAGCATGGTGTTCTCTTTTTCATCATACCAATATATACGTGCTCACCTTTCTTCTTTTGACATTATTGGATGATTTTGTGGCTAGGGATCGCTAAGCTTTTGAAGAAAATATCCACATTATTTGACATTGCCATTTGGAGCTTAATGAAGAAGGACAACCTAAGCGAGCTACTCCAATTGGTTAGAAGTGAATGTGTGAAGGCATCAAAGAAAGTGCCAACCTTTATATTTAATTATGGAAAAGACAAATACAAAGCAACTCCCACAACCACTTCTTCCGAAAGGAGTTCTAAGAAACCCATTTTGTTTGAAATGTTTTGATGACATTGATTGGCCACACTTTAGCCTAATAACGATACTGTTTGTGGGTGATAGCATGGATAAGATGCATTAGAACCTACCCAATGCCTTTATATGTCTACACCCATTTGAGGGAAACCCCATGGACATTGTTCTCTTGTAGCACATGCTTCCCTACTTGACTGAGCTAGCATGCTTTCATGGTTCAGTTGTGGACTTTGCTAGGAATCACCCATTCCACCCTCCAACAATGAAACTCAATTAATATTTGATGTGCGCAATGAATATATACTTTCATGATTATTTGATTGTATTAATTTTTGAGCACAATGAAACGAGGATGAGAGAGAATAGAAAGAAATAGAGAGGAATGTGCAAGTGAAGCAAATTGTGTGTATGGTTTTGCTCAATTGCCATACTATAAGATGTGTAAATAAAGCACATGCAAAGAATCGAGGGAGGGGTGGAATTGTAGATGTATGCATACATGCAAATGTATATGTGCACAATTGATTGAGTCACAATGAGGTAATATTGTTATCTTGACATTAGTTATTTGAACAATTTGAAAAATGATAGATATCACACGTTCTTGTAGTAAGTGTAACAAACTATGTGATATCGTACCCTCTTGTAGTGAGTTCACATAATAATGCACAATTAAATGTAGCGAAAACATGTGTATTATAGTTTCGCTCATGTGTGCACAATTGAAGTACTAATATATCCTGATGTAATTGCAAAATATGTACATAAGAGCATAGAGAAATGTGAATATATATATGCATGTGGGAGTAACAATATGATATTCTTATCACCTTGATATTAACTACTAAAGGTGTTAGAGAAAATGGATCTCACGCAAATCCTTGACCCTTGCCAAATTAACATGATTGTGAAAAATAGATGCATAACATGAATCCATGTCTGAGACTAAGCAAAAATGAGAGAGAGAGAGAGAGAGAGAGAGAGAGAGAGGGTTGTACTTGAGGTACTTAACATATGGAGAGAGAAACATGGGTGGGGATAGTGGTAGTGGAAGCGGTGGAGGTGGCAATAATGGAGAGAGAGAGAGAGAGAGAGAGAGAGAGAGAGAGAGAGAGAGAGAGAGAGAGAGAGAGAGAGAGAGAGAGAGAGAGAGAGAGAGAGAGAGAGAGAGAGAGAGAGAGAGAGAGGGTTGTACTTGAGGTACTTAACATATGGAGAGAGAAACATGGGTGGGGATAGTGGTAATGGAAGCGGTGGAGGTGGCAACAATGGAAACAATGAAGGTGGTAATGATAGCGGTAGTGGAGGAACTGGCAGAGGAGATGATGATGGTGGAGATGGTGGTGACAATGGAGGAGCAATAGTGGTGCTTGATATATGCCCAAGAGAAGAGGAAAAATAAGTGGACTATATGGAATACGAATTGGAGGTTGCCCAAAAAATCTCACTCTAAAGGCTCACTTCTCACATGCACTCTGTAGCAAATATGCAATAATATGATTATATTGAGACATCCATACATAGTTGTGATGAGGATGGAGACCGAAGTACTTGCTAATAGATCAACATATGCTCGTGTTATAGAGATTCCTGAAGAGCAGTATAATTTTTAACTGTGTGTGTCAATCATACATGAAATAGGGATACTCTCAAGGATTGCCTAGTGTCATCAAATTGCAAGGAGTTTAAGAGTTTTAAGAAGGCATTGCTATGCTGGGAGACTATGATAGTGTTGCTTGGAGGACGTTCTTGTTGAGAGATAGGCATGTGAACCCTATGTATGCAAGGGTGGATAAGGGTAGATGGGTGTAAATGAATTGGAGGGTTGGGGGAAACCCTAACCCTAGCCATCAAAGGCTATTTAAATAGTCTAGAGATCACTCTCAATGTAGAGGAGAGTGTACCAATTGTACTTGTGAACAACTCATTCAGCAAGATCTTCTTCTTGTACTTGAGCTCTCTCTCACTCTTGTGCAAAATTTCTCTTGCTCGAACTCTAATATTTCAACATGGTATTAGAGCCAACTCTGATCTAACAAGCTTCCTTCAACTCCATTTCCCACTAAGTGCACATGAGCATGCCAGTTTCTCATCATTCCCTTCACATTCATAGTCGTTTGCCATACCCACCTTTATTGGAGAACCTGGGGAGAGCAAAAGAGAGCATTTCAACTCAAGAACTCTTCTAAAGATCTCTTCCCTACCTCAAGGCATAGTATTTTGGCACATAAAACCCTGACCTTGCAGTTACAGGAGCACAACATTATTGCTGATGCAGATTTGGCATAGTTTCAGGTAGTGATATGCTTCGAGCTAGACCACAAGAAGCATAGGGGGCATTGGAGGCGACTATATATTATGGGGCTTTCATAGCCCCTAAGAGGACCATCTACACCTAAGAGGACTCGGGGAAATTCCCTCTATTGCCTATAATTGACAAAACTCTAGGTGTGGGTTTTCTGGCAACCATAGCTAGAAAGCTTCAAGCTTTCTTCTTTCAATATTAATCACCCTGTTTGACACTAATAGTGATTCTAATCACCGATTTAAGTCCAGTGGAGTCTCTTGAAAATTTGAAAGCTCCATCTCAAGTTCAAAGACACTTGGTGAACATCATTAAGCTCATAAGAAAGCCGACTCGTAAACATATACTATGAGATGAGTGCTTGTAAGCACTAATGCTACATCTCATGGTCATAATTCTATTTCTAATGAGTATGTGGAAGATATTTTATAATCCTATTTCTAATGAGTATGTGGAAGATATTTTACCCTAAATATCTCATAATCCTATTTCTAATGAGTATGTGGAAGATATTTTACCCTAAATCTCAATCTTGAGGAGATCAATCTCTATATTAAGCATATTCATTAAGTGCTTAATTGTCATTGTAAGGCTATGTGTAGGTTATAAACACATAGACTGTTGTCCTCACCCCTCATCTCATCTTGTAACACATCATATTTGAGCCTGCTACATATTAATAACCTCTTTTTGCTTCTACACTTATTGACCGGTGTGTGTAAAAGGACTAGACATTGCCATTGCCTGTGCAATTGGTAAGACCTTCCTATCATGGCCATGGCTTATGCCGATGTTAGACCTCAAATTCAAAATTTTGATGGAAAAGACTTTCATTCATGGCAGGTATTAATGAAGTATAAAATGATGGAACGGGGCTAATGGCCCTTCATCAAAGGGACCAAGGTTATTGATCCATCAAACCCACTTGATGCCTCATGGTCCTCTTGGGTAGAGCTACAATCATTCATTGATACTGCATGAGAATTCTTGATGATAAGCTCAACACGTGCAGATATTGATGATGGAATGCTTGGCTAGATGGGTCTACACGTCTACACTTAGCACGTCAGTGGTCATTATGGTACTCACATGGTCACTGACCTATCACTTATTATATTTAGTTTGTTACACCTACCTACAACTGGCAAAGATATAGTGCCAGTCAATTAGTGTAGTCTGTTATGCACTGTTTGACTTAATAGGCCACTTTCCTTTATGTTGTATCTTATTTGTACTTATTGTACATTGTATAGTGTATGAGAGAAGAAGAAAAAACCAACAAGAAAACATTTTGGCCTCCATCTCTCTTCTTGTGTTCTTGAGTGAGTTTCCTCGTGTGTATAGTGTGTGTTTGGTGGAGTAGCTTAAGCAAGTCCCCCCACCACACGATTCTTAACATCGTATCAAAGCAGTGCCACTAAGAAATGCTAGTTTTATAGGCTGAAGTGAAGGAGAACAAGAAAGGTTTAAGTAAGCAAGCAATGGGTAAGAAGCTCTTCCATTCTTTCACTCTTTCTCTTGGATAGTGCATGTGGAGGCACTGGAAGCAGGATAGAGTGAAAATTTTAGATTGTTGTAAGATTTTGCATACAAGCAAAGCACTGTATATTCTAGAAATTAGTCCTTTAGGGATCTCTAGTAGCTTTTTGGGCATTTGAGGCCGTTTCAGGTCCGTTTTAGAGCCGCAAGATTGCAGAAAATAGTTTTTAGGTATATTGCGATTTTAGTTATGTCGACCAAAAGTGGGTGCACAAGTTGCAAATTTTGAATTTGTAAATTTTGAGGTGTTTGCTAGGAAGGAAAGATAAGTTTTATATGCAAATAGGATGTAGATTACATGTATTGTTGAGCAATTAGTGAAAAAGGTTGCTTAGTGTATTGCTGTACACTTGTTGAAAGGTTGCAAAATACTTGCTTGTTGTTTTATATAATTTTTGTGATAATGGCAGAGAATAGTGGAAATCCCATTATTGAGAATCTTGACAAGAACGATTACACTTCATGGAAGTTCCGTGTGAACTTCCTCTTTGGAAAGGGCATTTATGAGTTTGTTTTAGGTGAAAAAAAGAGCCAGAGTTGAGCATCCCTCCTTTTATAGATGAATTAAAGACATGGAAAAAATGGAACGTAAAAGACAAAAAAGGTGATGTATTGGTTATTTGTAGTCATTGATAATACTATATTGGGACATATGAGAAATGTTGAAACTTCACATGCAGCTTGGATAAATTTTGAGAATATATTTTCAGTAAATACAAAGGCACGAAAGATTCAACTCAAGCAAGACTCAAGAACCTTAAAGAAAGGGAAAATGTTTGTAAATGAGTATGTTTTGAAGGTGAGGAGCATTGTAGATGCTTTAACAATGATTGATGCAATGGTTGACGATGATGATTTGGTTTCATCCACTTTGAGTGGCCTTAATAATGAGAAGGCTTGAAAATCATTTGTCACTTCTATATATGTACAAAAGCCATTTTCAGATTTTGATGAGTTGGTCTCTCATGATTACCGAAGAGATCAATATGTAAGGTGACTCGTTTGAAAGAAATGGTAAACAGGTCCAAGAATTTTACTCAAGTTTAGGAAGGGGACGCTGTAGATCCTCTTCAAGAGGCCGTGGTATGGGACACGCTAGCAATAACCAGTAAAACATGTTAAATCAGCAATGTGGTGAAATGCAGGTTTCAGGAGGCCGAGGAAACTTTAGAGGTAGGGGGAGCTCTAGAGGAAAAGGTGGATGGCAGAATAGAAGTTTTAAAAATTCTACTATTGTTTGCCATTATTGTAGCAAAATAGGTCATATTGTAGCCCATTGTTATGCTAAGAAGGATGATATTTGTAGTGCTAAATTACAACAAGGAAACTATACATCGTCTTCACGATAGAATGAAGACAAAAATCAGCATCTGTTTGTTATGCACCATATGATGAATGCAGTTTCAGGAAAGGAGATACATGATGATGTATGGTATGCTGATTTAGCTGCATCTAATCATATGACCAATCATGTTGAATGGTTTGGAGAGATGGATGACTTACAAAATCTAGGTTATGTGCAGATGGGTGATGATTCATGCCACCTAATTTTTCACATTGAAAAGGTTCCTTTGTCCTTGCATGACTGTTAGACAAAGAGACTGACAGATGTATTATATGTGCCATCAATCACAAAGAATATAGTGTTTATTGGTCAAATGATAGAGTAAGGGTTACAGGTTCGATTCAATGCAAAAGGTTGTTTTGTAGAAGACTTTAATGATAATTGCAGGTTGGTTGCAAAAGGAAGTAGAGTTGGTTGCATGTTCACTTTAGATGCTGGAATTCCTGCAATCGATGCTACTATGTATGCTAAAGGAAAAGGAGTGATTGCAGACATTGAAATATGGCATAAATGTATTGCATATGCAAATGGCAGAGACTAAAATTAATGCACTCCAAAGGATTAGTTACAAGGTTGCCTTCTTTTAGAGTTGTAGAATTTCATAAAGTGTGTGAAGCATGTCATTTTGGTAAGCAGGCAAGACAAGCCTTTTCGCATGACAAAGAAGTGAGCACATGAGACATTGATTAGCAGAGATGTTGTTTTTTATGAGCTGGCATTGTGGTATGATAATCCCATTGCAGTGGCTATTGATGGATCAGCCAACACTAGTAATGCTGAAAATACACCTACAATGAGTACATCTATGAGTTGTCCTACAGGTGATGGGTCACCTATAGTAAGTCCTTGGTCAGGACACTTGCGGAGTTGTACTCCTACGTCCACTGACACGGATATGTCAGTGAGGGGGAGATTGGATAAGGGAAAAGAAAAGATGCTTGAGGATGTGACAGGTCCACTTACAGCAAGTTATGAGTCATCTAACAGCAACAGTTAGAATAGTGAGTTGGGCATTCCGTCTATTATGATGCCTGGAGCAAGGCAGAGTCGTTATGTACCGCCTCATGAGAGGAAAGCTTAGAGTAAACCATAGTTACGGAGATCTGAGAGAGTCAGAAAAACAAATGGCAGGTTTACATACACTGGTTATTCAGCCCGCCATTATGCATATATGGCTACTATGACAAGTTACAAAGAACCTACAAAGTTTGATGATGCAGTTACAGATGATAACTGGTGTGTTGCTATGGATGAGGAGCATGCAGCCTTGGCTGAAAATGAGACATGGGAATTGGTTGAGTTGCCTGAAGGCAAAGTCCCCATTAGCTACAAATGGGTATACAAGGTTAAGTGCAAGTTAGATGGTTCGTTATAACGCTATAAGACCAGGCTGGTTGCAAAAGGGTATGCAGAGCAATATAGCTTTGACTATGAGGAGACTTTTAGTTCGGTACCTAAAATGGAAATAGTCAAAATTGTCATTGCTTTGGTAGCATGAAAATACTGGAAATTATGGCAAATGGATGTCAAGAATGCTTTCTTGAATGGTGATTTGGTTGAGAAAGTATATATGGAGCAGCCAGAAGGCTATGTTCACCCGGACTTTCCTACACATGTATGTAAGTTGAAAAAGACTTTATATGGATTGAAATAGGCACCTAGAGTATGGAATGTTTGGATCAACAGTTATTTACAGCTACATGGATTTAGATTGAGTAATGCAAATCACAATCTGTTCATGAAGAAGATAGATCATGGATATGTGTTTCTAGTGGTTTATGTAGATGATCTTATCATAATTGGAGATGCTGAAATTAAATCATGTTTACAGGCTGAATTCAGAGTCAAAGACCTTGGTGAACTAAAGTATTTTCTTGGGATTAAGGTAGTCTCTACACCTCAAGGTATATGGCTGCTATAGAAGTAGTATGCTCATGACATGTTACAGAAGTATGGTATGGCTAAATGAAAGCCTATGGAGATACCTCTTGATCAGAATGTCAAGCCACAGATTGATGTTGGGAATGACATAGAGAATGTGACCATGTATTGACAGATGGTGAGCAGCTTGATATACCCATCCTAACTTATGTTATGTAGTGGGGCTGATTAGTTAGTTCATGCAAAAGCCTCGCAAACCACATTTAGATGTAGTGAGGAGGATCATGAGATATGTAAAGGATACTACATATTATGGGTTGTTTTATGCATATGGAAAATCCCTTGACTTGATAGGGTTTACTGATGCTAATTGGGGTAGTTGTGCCTATGACAGGTGGTCAACCAGTGGTTATGCATTTGGATTGGGCAGCAGTATGATTAGTTGGCAGAGTAAGAAACATCCTACTGTTGCATTGTCTAGTATAGAAGCTGAGTACAGAGGAGCTGCCTTAGTGGCTTATGAAGCAGTTTGGTTGATGAAACTGTTGAAAGAATTGGGAATATAGCTAGAAAGCAAAGTGGGATTGCATTGTGATAACCTCGGCAGTGTTATGTTGGCTAGCAATCCTATTTACCATGCTAGGTCCAAACATATTGAGGTTCACTACCATTTCATTATAGAAATGGTTCTTACATGGTAGATTGACTTGATTCATGTGAAGATTGAAGACCACGTAGCAGATATATTTACCAAGTCTCTTGGTAAAGAAAGGTTCATATACTTCAAACAGCTACTTAGAGTTTATTAGATGGTTTGAGCTTGAGGGGGAGTGCTAGAATATCAAGCTCTCATTACTCTTCAGTCAATCTATCTTTATGTGTGTGCCCAACATTAGCTGGATATAGCTGTACATGTGTGTGACATTCAATAAGTCGGTGTAGTCAGTGACTTAACCACAATTAGTCTCGGTTAGTCATACCTATGTGTGTAAGTCTCTTTCAGTCAATATGATGGAAGAATAATGGAAGACGAAGGACAATAGGTTGAGGCTTATCTTCCGCTCCACTCTGTTTCTCTCCCTCTCTTCCAACAAAAGGTTGGTGGTTTGCAACCTTTGTTTGTACCTGAAAAGAAAAGAAGTGCACTACCTAGGGGGAATGTCTACCTTACCATGTGGTGCATTGTGCTCGTGCTAGTGGAATTGGAAGCTAGGTCTGGCCAAGCTTGGGTGTTGTCCCACACTTGAGGACCCAATTCGTGCATAAGGGAGGTGTAGTGGGTGTGACTTAGAGAGATAGTTCTAACCATAGGCAAGTGTGACCTCCCTAGGTATGTCCTACCCTTGATGTGCCCTGAATGGGGAATCAAAATGGGCTAGGGGGTTAGGGATGGAGCCGGCCGACCGAAGCCACTTGATGCACCTAACTTAAGAACCCCTAGGTGCAGTGGCTATGGCCTATGTGTAGTGAGGAGATTTGATTGCTTTTTCTTATGATTCCCTTCGCTTTTCTTTTTTTTCCCTTTGTTTTTTTGTTTCTTTTTCTTTTTCTTCTTTTTCTTTTTCTTCTTCTTCTTTTGAATTACATAAATATGACAAGAAGCTAGTCTTCATCATTCAAGTCGTGAGAGGGTGGTTCTAGGGGCTTAAGAGATTTTTCAAGGAATTTCCAACTCTGCATGTACCCCTTGAGGTTCAGACGTACTTGGAGAGTGGTGGTGGAAAGAAATGGATGATTGCAGCAAGTGAAGCAGCTATTATTCATATCTTCTAAGAGGGCTAAGCAAAATGAGGGGAGTAGAGAAACTTGCATCATTAATCTAGCCATAGCACAGATGTCTATGCCATTGGGATCAAAAAAGAGTGCTGGGAGGCGATGGTCTTATGGTGTCGGATCCTGCCTTAATAGTATCCTAAGCAACCTAAGATAGTTACATGTGGTGATGAAAGCAAGATTGGGGAAAGAAGAGAATTCATCAATGAAGTGAACTATTGAGTCATATAGGTCCTCTACCGTGAAGACTAGGGCTTCTTCGAGTTTAGAAGAAAGCCTTATCTTCTCTAGGATCAAACAACTCCAAGGAGGATTGATAGGCAAAGCAAATGCTTCAATTTCGGAGCCTGGGGCTATAGTGCCTCAAAATTTTGAAGGCCATACAGTGGACAATAGCAACAAATAAGTGTCCTTGGGAAACAATTCCTCTACTAATGACTCGGATGGAAACCTCAACAAGAGTGTCGCTATTTCCAGCATGGATAAACCTAGCAAAAATAGTAAAGAGGGTTGCAAAGCTTTAGCATTAAGTAATTTGGGTACTGCGAAAAGCAAAGTTAATGATAGCTATTTAAAAAAAGCTATTAGAAGAGGCAGATTGAAGGGAGTTAGAACCAATGCTTGGGGCAGCATGATGTGCTTTTTGGAGGACAAGAAGGGGTTTTTTCTTCTCTCAATGGCATGCCCTTGAGGAAGGACGAGGGACATAGAACAACATGAGGTCGCCTACCAATGGGGGGGAAAATAATCCTTATTGTCGTATTTTGGAAGGGAGAGACCTTGCGCTTGAGAAAATATATTTCCCAGGTGATACCATGTAACCAAAGGGCAACCATACGAAGGAGGTATAGTGTTCTTCAACGATTGTCAATTGTCATTCCATCTTCATCAACATCAATTTTTTCACCACCAGTAGTGGAAGTGTTCATGGAGGAGCATGAGAACAATGTTGGGGTCTGGTCTTCACTGACTTGAGGAAGGTGATGCTGCAAACTGCAGTTAGTATCAACAACACTGGTCACGTAGGTAGAGTAGTGGCTTTTTGTTGGACTAGGAGGAGAAAAGCCATAGCAACTGGCGTGTACCCCAAAGAAGGTGAAAACACATGGGAAGAGAGAATATGATCCGATACATGGAAGAGGAGGAGCCCTAGTCGAGGGAGGAGGGTCATCACAAATCTACATCCTGAGGTGAGACTACTATGGTTGCAAAAGTAGAAGGTCCTCAGCCTACTACAAAAGGAGAGATCCTATATAGTTTGAGCAGAGTAAGCTTGTTATAGGCAGACTAATAGTTCGAAGAGGTGGACTTTGAAGGTGATGTTGAGGCCACAATGTTTTGATATGTGTGCTATGAGAGTAGCTATTACAAGTGCCATCATATGTTACTTTGACGAGGGAAGGAGAACAAAGAAGATATTATAGTATTCCTCGCAAGATTTAGATGAGTGCATCATGAAGGCTTCAGTTAAGCACACAATAATAATCTACTACATCAAGCAATCTATCAATTGAGAAAGGTAGCCAATGGATTGTTATGGTGTCAATTGCATGTGTGAGAGGTGGCAATCTTCATGAACATAAACATTAAGCTGCACAAATTTTGGCAGTTTTCAAATCCAAATTCATGCTTGAGCACAAGATCTTCGAATGCTAACATGCTCATGGAAGGCTAAATGACTTTGGAGGTGTAGCCATAAGAAGCATAAATTAGCTGAAGTCAAAGATAGTATCAAGGTTTGAAGATGTGGATGTTCAAGATTCAGAGGGAGAGAGAGACAAAGACATGGAGCTATAACAGAGAGTGAGCTCTCTTGTTCTCTTCTTCTCATTCTTCCATAATGCTTCCTAAAGTCTAATCATACATAGCTGATAAATACACTAGGTCACTAATTGTGGTTGAGTCTGACCAACTCAGTTATTACAATGCACATGTAGAGTGACAGCTAAGACAACAATTGTCTAGATAAGGTCAGTCATGTCGGTGATACTGATCATGAGCTTGATTCTCAATAGTGGAGGGACTGCCAGCAAAGGCTCAATTAGAGTCCAATCAAGGAGAAAGATTCTAAGTTATCCAAGAGCTCTACGTGTTGGAAGTTCAAGAGTAAACACCTTACAAAGGAGTCAAGCTATAAAGAAAATGTAATCCAATCTTGAGGGAAGGTTCTTTCCTTGAACTCATAAGACACGTGTTTCATCTTCACTTTCCTTTACCTTGACATTGAGTCCCATCCATGAGAAGACATCTTAACTTGTGGTGGGAATTCTATTGACTAATTGCGTTTACAAACTTTATTGATCTTCTTCTTGTATCTAAACTTCTTCTTCTATGTATTTGCCTTGAGTTGAGCACTCTTCATAATCCTTTGCTTCCATCTTGCATAGTGTCCCTGAGAGTGACTTTTGCCAACTCCTGCACATATTCCATGCAACATTGCGATCTTCAATGGCCAATTCTTTAGGACTCCAAATGGCTTTACTTTCATTTCGTTAGCCAGTGTGACATTAAATCTAGCATTCTCGAAAGCAGGTTACCCCAAGCTTGGAGCACTGTAGGGCTAAGCACACTGACTCCTACCCTATGTCTACGATTCCCTTCCTCGTGGTATTGCCTAGAGCTAGGACCGATAAGACTGCATGCATTTTGGTGCCTTCCCAAAAAGCATTGACATGCAAGGACTTGGGCACTTAGTGCAGTGTCAAACTCGGTATTTGCATCACAATATCATGCTTATGCAAGTCAATAGAAGCTCACTCTATCAATCCTTCCACCCATTGCTTCAGTTCTTGCCATAGCATCGGATGTTGCCTAAGCCGGTCTCCTAGGTTTAGAGTCATCAGAGTGGTTACTAGCATTGTGAGGAGATTGCTAACTTCTTGCTTCTCTCCTGATTCTGTGTATCTTGGTCAAAGGCCTTGGCTGATTTGCTAGCCCATAGTGCTTAAACTCCGTCTAAGTGAAGGTTGCGAGTATGGGAGTCTCCTCGGGCAGTTAGCAATGCATGGCATCATGGCCAAACCTACCACAATTGGCACATGGTTGGGACCTATGATCCTGACACTCAACTGGCAAGTGGTTTTCGCCACAATACATGCATTGGACATGTGGGCGCGTAGGTCTCCTCACATCATCTCTTGTAGTCTCGCTAGCTCCATCTTTATTTCTGCTAGCTCTTGGCTCTCTTTCCCTTACCTTGGCTACTTGGGATTGACCGTTTGCTGGATGTGGTTGCCCTTTTTGAGGTTCTTGAGCTAGCCTCATCTCAGTTTGAGCTCCTACAGCTCCTCTCCTTGAGCTAGTCATCCACTCGAATGGCCTCTTCAAAGACCCTAGTCAGCGTGTCTCACTACAAGCTTGAGTTGGTTGCCAAGGCTTTGTAGAGCTCTTCACTACGTATTCCATTGATAAAGATGGTGGCCACCACTCTCTTAGTCGATAGTTCATTTGTCGGGATTCTCTTATAGAGACTCTGCATGTGGATAACATAGTCCCATATGTCCTCGTCTTTTTTCTTTACGTTCATCAGCCACACTGTCAGATTGTCTAAGTACCCAGTCTCCCAGAATCTCTTAATGAAGAGGTTCTTGAGATGGTTGAAATTGTTACATTCTACGGCATCTAAGCTGGTGTACCAAGTCCTTCCATTATGACCTAAGCATAAGTCGAAGGCTTGCAAGCACTGGTTGAGATCGGTGTGGCCCTTGGCCTCATAGACCTACTCAAACTGCTCTACAAAGCTGTAGGGATCATTTTTTGGCTGGTACTTATCTAATTGCTTAGCAACAATAGGGATTTTTTACTGGCTCTCGAAGCCTTGCTTGACTCCAATCCTGTAAGCAATGAGTTTGCTAGTGTTGTTGTGTTGTGCTCTGTTGTCTACTGATGTGTTATCTAACAATTCCTTCATGAGAAGCTCACTCAACGTAAGGTCCCCTTCTAGTGCTCTCTCTCTCTCTCTGTGCATCAAGTCCTGTTCAATTTCTATTTGCTAAGCCCAACATCACTGGATTTCCTGCATTTCTACATTATGTTCATCACAAGCTTCTAGCTTGTTGTTCCTAATTGTATGCCACTATGCCTTGCAAAGGTTTTTGTGCTTGTTTCCTCTCCTCTTCAAGATCTGCTAAGATATCCTCGAGTGGCCTACTGTGGTGGTCCATCCGGGTTTATAAATCGTACTTGGTTACCATTTGTTAGATTTCATTCTAGAAATCCCCCAGATCAAGTTCTTCATTGCATCTATGGTTTGAGATGGTCTCTGCCATGTCTACGATCTCTTGTTCCACCAAGTTGTCAATGAGGTTGATCAAGCTAGGTAGATTCAGTTTCCCAATGGTGTCGATCCTTGATGCATCTGACTCATATGCATGTCTTCCTTTTGGTCCTACAACTTGGGTTTCTTAATTACCCATCTAAGTCTCATGGTCTTCTCCTACTGGTGGGTTATTTCAGTTTCTTAAGTCTGAGTGAGTCTCTTGTTATTTATAGACAATCCTCAATTTACCATCACTGTGTGTGTGCGTGTGTGCCTGCGTGCATGCGTGTGCTCTTTTCTATGCACTATGTGAAATCAGGCTTTTCGTCTCTTCTTCGGGTGCACTTCAAGTGTCGAAGAACAATGTGGGATGCAATGGAGAATGGTAAATGCAGCTTTAGCACTCCCGTCTATGTTATTGGCCTAATAGGGCTTTAGGATCAGTTGTTGGCCGGTCTCGCTAGTCTCTAGGATCTGTGCTATGTCTTTCCACTCAATCAAGGTCCAACTCGGGGTATATGGTTCAGTTTGGAGCTCTTAGCAGGGTGGACAGCTAGTAGGTTGGTTGGCATTGCTCCTAGGTCTGCAATTTGTCAGTTCTCTTGTTTCTTACGCCACAAAGGTATTCTATTTGTCTGTATCCCTCTCACGGGTTCGTACGGCTATGGTCTAGGTCAGTCAGGGTCTACTGATGTCAAATCTGACAAACTCTAGATTCGGCCCAACTGGTCCGAATTGCAGGAGTCTGAGATTCGGCTCGTCCAAGTGGCTTAGGACAGAATGATATTAGAGCTAAGTCTAAGGGCTGAGTTTTTGAGGGCTGAACATAAGGCCATCTGAATGCTATGTGGCAAGGTGGGTTGAGTGCTCGATCGTTTGATTCAGACGGGTCAAATATGGTGGTTCGAGTGGGCAAGGCCAAGTGGGCCAAATGGTAGTTAAGTTGAATTGGCTAGGCTGAATGGCTGAGTGAAGCGTCTGAATGTGATTGGGCCGAATGGCCAAGGGCCATTTTTGGGGTTAGCCCAGAGTAGCCGCACGAGTCTAGGACTTAGACAGACCAAGTGCAACGGCATGTGTTGGCAAGGATGATAATTTTGCTTCAAATCAATCGATTCCTAGTATCCTAGGTCACAAGCACTTCCAAAATAGATCAATGGACAAAGATTAAGGTTTGCATATACCTGATGTGCCCAAAAACCTCCTAAATGAATCGATCAAACTATTGCAAAGGTTTGCTCTCTCTCTCTCTCTCTCAATGCTACTACAAATGAGCTCTCCCTTGACCTCTCCAATCACTCCCCTTGCAACATTAACACATATCTAAGCGCTTGATTTCCCCATTTTCCCTCGTTTTGAGCCATGTTTGGTTTTATAGTAGCAACCCTAAAGCTTTTAGCTTCGATTTCTCGATCCTATCCTACTCTAAATGCAACAAAAATCAAAACCCAAATACTAAAAGGATTCTTCCTGTTGAGATTTTCAATCACACCTATCATAGTCTCTTTGTATTAGGTAGTCCTAGGCTAAGGACATGGAGGCAACTGAATCCCACAAGCATAGAGAAGAAATGCCACACCTCCCCAGTTCTATATATCATTGTACTTGCTTGTCATTTTTATATGAGATGAATGCAATGTCATTGTTAGTTTGTTCTTCAGTATAGTGTACTTGCTGCTTGTTCTCAGTTCTTGAGTCAAGTCTCTTGGTCTCTGTCATGTTAGTGTCTACATGAATCTAGTCTATGTCTATGAGACACCATAGCTGCCATGCTCTAGATCCCATGCTTTACATGGTATCATAGTGTAGCTAAGCATGGCTTAGCATGTCCCAGGTCCTCTCTTAGCTCTCTTAGCTCTCCTCCAACATTGCTCGCTCAAGGCTAACTAATGACCTCATTTCTCAACTCTATCTTCATCAACCTTCCATGGCAGCCATAGCCACACAGTACCTACCTCTGATGGAGCTCTCAAATCTCTTGATACAAGCCTTAACTTCACATGCTTTCTTCTAAGGAGCTATCCTTTAACTCAAGGGCAACTCTATATCACAACACACCTCAACATTGGGCACTCAACAGTGCAGTATTGCAAGAAATTGTAGTTTCTATCGTTGAGTTGCTCGTCTGCTCATCCTACAATCGTCGTGTCCTACACACAGAGCAATTTGTCCTACTGATATGGGGCATTTGTAGCTTACCCTATAGGCTTGCTTGCCACCAAAGATATCCCGAAATAATCACTTGGTCAAGTTGCACAAACTAATTAATTAGTCGACCAAAAACCCTAAACTCAGGTCCACCATAACCAAGATTACTCAAGCTTTTCCTCTTCTTCATTTTCTCTCTCCTACCACTTGGATTAAGACATTGTCACTTTGACTTGCTGGGCCACTGAAGACTCCAGCAAGATTTATCCTCAAATCATTGAGGAGGGAAGATTTTGGAGATATTTCTTGCAAATCTTTTGAAGCATAGCCCTTCTCAAGTTTCATTTTCACCTTGTCACTCAAATCTACTACCAAACCAGACCAACATCAAATCAAGGAGGGGATTTGGAAGATTTGGAGGAGATTTCTAAAGGTTCTTGAAGACCTCAAGTCCAACAAAGCAAGCAACACTCAGTTTGTCATAACTAGTATCTCTTGATACTACTCACCTAGTGTCTCTTGACACTTGTGCACACTCAAGATCAACCTTTGAGCTAAAAACTGAGAATTCTTGGAGCTAATTTGCTACTGCCTTTGCAACTCCAACATGGGGAAAAACTCTCCAACCATCAGGTTCAAAGGGTTTGGGTTTTACACCTAGCAGACTTGCATCAAGCTCATCCTAATGAAGAAGGGTCTCTAGGCCATTACAAATGGCAAAGATTAGAAGCCTCATGATGCAAACATGGTAGTCACTTGGCAAAAGAATGATGATAAGGCTTGGGCCATTATCAAAATGGAGATAGACGATAGCTATATCTGCCATGTGGATAACTGTGATACTTCACATGATACATGGAAGAGACTTGCACTTTGTTTGGTGCATAGTCTAAGTCATCAAAGTATGGTGCCTTGATTGAAATTTTCAGGCTTGACATGAAGTCCAGCACACCACTTCCCACATATCTAAATTACATGGAAGGACTTCTAGCACAGATTGCAAGAATCAACATTAAAATGGAAGAAGATGTTTGTATTGGTGTTCTGCTTAAAAGTTTGTCTCTTGAATATAATAATGTATCAACAACCTTAATCAATATGCCAAACCCTAATATTGTTGATATCTAGGCATCACTATTAGAGGAGGAAAAGAAGCTGAAAACTAAAGAAGAACCAAGAACCTCTAGAGATGAACAAGTGTTATAAGTTGGCAACAGGTACAAAGGCAAGAAGGACCAGCTTTTTTGTGATATTTGCAAGAGCATCGAATACACTGAGAAGTTCTGCCACACTAGAAAGAGGTCCCAGAAGGCCTATCTTGCTGCAATGAAAGAAGAAGAAGAACATGGAGCAAAGGAAGAAGAAGAAGACCACTAGGAGAAGGACAAGCCTCATCGGTCCTTCTATGCCTACTTTGATAGATTATTTTAGCCTTGTAATGTCTAAAGCCCAAATGCCTTTATCATAAACTTGTAAACTCCTCATGTAACCTTGTACTATAACCTCTGTACACTTTTTGAGGCCCCTATTATAGCTTTTGAATGTCCACCATGTTTGTGATACCCACACTTAGCCTTTTCTGCGACAGCCTCTGGTGTTTTGCCATGTTTATGGTGTGCCCACACTTTGCAGGTGTTGCTTTTACTAAATCCTCTACACACTTTGTACTTTTGGTTGTGATTGAGGAGGGGTATTGAGATTTGCAATTACACTTGTCATAGCCTCTTTGTATAAGGCAGTCCTGGGCTAAGGACATGTAGGCAACTGAATCCCGTAGGCATAGAGAAGAAAGGTTGCACCTCCCTAGCTCTGTATAGCATTGTACTTGCTTGTCATTTTCATATGAGATGAATGCAATGTCATCGTCAATTTTTTCTTCAGTATAGTATACTTGCTACTTGTTCTCTATTCTTGAGTCAAGCCTCTTGGTCTCTGTCATATCAGTGTCTACATGAATCTAGTCTATGTCGATGAGCCACCATAGCTGCCATACTCTAGATCCCATGTTTTAACACCTTCTACTTGCCTAATAATCAAAAAACCAAAATATTTACTTGTTGCAAAGATTAAAACCCTAGAATCTCCTACCTATCTCAAGCTTCGGTTCGGGGATGAAACCCTTACTTCATTGCCCGATTTGAGGTACGCAAGTGCTCAAGCTTGAATCTGTTGGCCTCGAAAATAAAACCAAAATGTAGAGGGAGGTCAAGCTCAACCAGTAAGTCCTATGAATTGCTTATTTCTTCAAGTGTTTCAAGTGAACACAAATGGCTATCTCTCACTTAACCGATGCACCTTCGATCCTATCGGGGTGTAGTGAGCTTACCTTGATGCCCAAATGAGTAGCCTCCTCCTTCAAGTAAGCATGTAGCTCTACGATTCGTGATGCGAGCTCAAGTATCCTTAAGCCTCTACCTCGAAGCTCCATCCTCCATAGCCATGCGTGAGAGAAGAGAAGAGAAGAAGAAGAGAGGAGATGATGGAGAGCTTCTTCTCCAAGATCCCTCACCCTCACACATTCACTCCCTCACACTCTCACACTCCCTCTCCCAAGCACACAAAGTAAGCAAGAAGGAGAGAAGAAGGAAAGAAGAAGAGTCTAGTTTAGCAACACACAAAAGAATGAGCTTCTCATTCACTTTTTGAGTTTATATACAAAATCCTTATCCCTTTGGGCACCCATCCCTTTTACATGATCGGGCATTTGTGGCAAGATCCCCTTTTTCCCATTCCCTTCTAGTTGCCCTTTCTCTTTACCTACGCCCATCTACCTTTTACAATTTGCATAAGAGGGAGCTTGGCACTCTTTTACAAAATTTTTAGAGGTGCCTTGCATTTAAAAATGTGCTTTTGCCTTTGTGTTAGCTTTTGAGGCTGCCCTTGTGCTTTTGGTCATTTCCCTTCCTGCTTCTTTCTTTGTGTCCACATTTGGAGTTTTCTTGGTCTTTATTGGACTTCTTTTTCTCCATCTAGGGTTAACAAGGAGTCTATCCTACAATCGTTTTATAGGCTGTTTGATAGGCCTATAATGCTGCCATTAGCTTGTTGTCCTAGTTGCTACGCAATGTAGAGACTACTTTGGTCAGAACACTCATTAAGATGTTATTTATAGATTTTGCATGGCTGTTTTCTTGAGGGTAATAAGGCAAGGATTTCCAATGTATGATCAGAAAGGTAGACAAGAGGTGAGCGATCACTTTGTTGATGAAATGCTTTCCTTGATCACTAACTAGTTCAATGGGATAATTGAATTGCAAGATCACCTACTCCACATAAACTTAGCTGTGGTTATAGCATCATTCTTTCTAGTGGCTTGTGCTTCTACACACTTTGTGAGGCAGTCTGTGACAACTATGATATACTTGGCTTGTGAATATGGTGATGTGGGACTAATTGGCCTGACGAAGTCAGTTTTCCATTTTTCTAAAGGTTGCCTTGCAATGATTAGGGTTAACTCCATCTTGTCCTTGTGGATAGGTACCTTGATCCATTGGCATTCATCACAGTGCTTTACAAATTGCGATGTGTCTTAGAAAAGTGTAGGCCACCATAGTTGAGACTGTAGCACCTTGCAAGCTGTCGTGTCTCTGCTAAAGTATCCTCCATCAATCCCATTGTGTGCTTCTACAAGTATGTTATGCATTTCATGCTTGCACACACACATATGTAGCAAGCCATCCTACCCTAACCTATAGAGCTGTCCTGTTATCACTAATAAGGTTGCATCTTGAGGATGAGTCATCTAAGTCAAGCGTTCTTGATGGGTCTTTCGGGTAGTCCATTTTCAAGTACTTAGACTATGCCATTTGCCTAGTATGGCGTTAAGTCGGATCTAAACAAGTCTTTCTCACTAGATAGGTTAAAGAGATGCGCATCTGGCAAATCATACCCTGTCCAGTAGCTTCTCTTGTGGGTATGTGAGACATCTGGTCAGTCATGTAATGTTGTTTCCCCTTGTGCACAACCACAAAGAAGTCGAATTCTAATAGCAAAAGTAATCATCAAGCAATGCATCCTATAGCACAAGGTTTATTAACAAGATAGAGCAAGGCTTAATGGTCAACAAAGAAAGTAAAAGGCATAGCCAATGACAAAGGAAATTCGGTATGGCAGCCTCTACACTATGCCAAACTCCCTTCTGCCACAAAGTGAATGAGGTAAGGGCACTACCTAGTCATGGAAGAGCGGACTAGGACGCTATGCAAGAGAGAGAGGAGCTTGTGAGGGAGAAGAGAGGAAAAATGAGAGAGAGAGAGAGAGAGAGAGAGAGAACTACAACAAATAGATGAATCAATAAAACTTAAGAGGGCACAAGAGATGGAGAACCCTCAAGACATAACCAATATACACAATATGGACACCAATAGCATGGGATTATTACACTGTAGAGCATGCATAAGCTATAGTAAGGGAATGAACTGCATAAGCTCATGAGAGAGAATGGGGAAGGCTTAATAGGGCTGAAGAAGGCCTCTTGGCTCTCTCTTGCAAATTAAAAAGGAGAAGGCCTCTTTATATAGGCCTTGAGGGTATTTAGGGAGGAGGTTAAGGTAGAATAGGACTTAACACCACCAAAGCTGCATTAAGGCGGTTCCACCAATGTGGAAACTCCATCTATATGTTTTGTCGACTAATTTGCACTTAATTATGCTCCATCATAGGTGAGTTGTCTCCATTCTCCCCTCCATAACTTGAGTCCAAGAGCTCTCCTATAAAAAAATATAGAGAATCTTCAAAAAATAAGATCATATCTAGCAATAATGGAGAGAGAGTAGTGAGAATTCATACATTACTATTACAATTAAGGATGATTTGAGGGTGATTTAGGAGGGGAATTCTAATGGTTTATTAGCTTAAGAGAGAGGAGAAGAGAGGGGAAAGGGTTGGGAGTCTAATGAATGATGTTTTATGGAAGTGTTAAGTGTGGGAAAGAAAGTATGGGTGTGTATAAAATTGGGAGGTGGTCTCCACCGCAGTTGGAAAAAGTTGACGTCTACCATTTTGGCCATATCTTCTGACTTGTAGCTCCAAAAAATTATAAAAAAATACTAGCCAAAACTTCAGCTCACGCGCTACAAATTTCATGTTGAAAAGATTTTTTGGATCAGAGTGGAAGTTTAAAAAAAAAATCTTACAAAATCATGTACTTAATTTTCCTTCCAGTAATACTTCCAAGAAGGGTCCCATTTGTTTGAATCATCATAAGGCTCCAAAGCCATGACATTATGAGCCTCACATGCCCTTTGGATGGCTCCAAATCCATTTCATGTCTTTTCTTTTCACATTATACATTTTTCCTTCACCTTTCTCCATTGATCTTTACTCTTCACCCCCCCCTTGGTAAACCGGTCCATGAAATATTTCCATCTAGTGATTTCTTGGATTTCCCAAGAGGTTGTTCCCACCCTCTTCTTTATTTCAAACCTCCAAATGTACAAAAAATCAACAAAATGTTAGACAAATATTTTTTTGTGATTTTCTTGGATCATATAGCCCCTCCAACCTGGCTAGAGGTAATTATGCCTCTAGACACTCTTTGGAATCTTGAGCTGACCCCACCCTGATGTGATAGGGTTTTAAGCGCCATCCATTTACCTTGGTCTTGTGCACTTTTCCCTCAATGTCTTGAAGTTTGTAGGAGCCATTGTTGAATTTTTTTGTGATCCAAAACGGTCCCTCCCACCGATAGAGAAACTTCCATCATTTCTTTTATCAAAGCGATTGTCATATCGAAGCACTAAAGATCCCTCCTTGTTGATTTTTTTATTTGTTAGCTTATTGTTGAACTTTTCTCTATGCTTCTCAGCTTCTTGGGAGTAGTGGTTGATGGCTTCTTCATGATCCAATTGTAGCCTCTCTAGGTCCAGTAATCTTTGATGTAACTTCTCCTTTTGAGAGCCTACTGTGCCACCTAATACTCGAAGGCTAGCTAATTTTACCTCAATAGGCAAAAGAGCTTATTGTCCATAAACTAGATGAAAAGGTGTGAACCCTAACATGGTTTTGAAGGAGGTTCTATAAGCCCATAGAGCTTCACTAAGGTGCTTGTCCCAATCCTGGGGCCTTGAATGTACCTGTTTGCTAAAGATTTACATTCATTCCATTTACCTTTTCCACCAATCCATTGCATTGAGGGTAGTAAGGGGTAGAGTGTCATTGTTGAATATTTAGCTTTTACATGAGTTCACCTACCACATTAGCTCTAAACCCTGGTCCTCTAGCAGATAGTATTTCAAGACGGGTACCAAACCTACGACAAATGTGGTCAAAGATGAATTTACTCACTTCCTTAGCAGTGATTCTTCTAGTTGGCATAGCCTCAACCCATCTAGTCATGTAATCTAGCCCCATGATAATATACTCTTTTCTTGATGGAGTGCATGGTAGAGGCCCTATGGCATCAATTCCCCACTTCTCAAAGGGTCCATAGACCTTGATTGGGATTTGGGGTTCTGCTATGAGTTGTCATGGTCCTGATTTCTGACATTCTTCACATGTTTCACACCAATATTTGTCATCTCGATGTAGATTGGGCCAAGTAAAGCCAGCTTGTAGAACCTTTCTACTTGTGATATCGTGTGCAAAGTGGCCTCCACACACATCATCATGGCAAGATTTTAAGATTTCTTCAATTTTCCATTTTGAAGGCACTTTCCTAAGCACACCATCCTTACCAAGACAATACAAACTATCATTTACCATGCGATATCTTGTAGCCTTCCGAGATAGGCACTGTCTTTCTCCCTTAGTTAGGTGTTTGGGAGCTTCTCCTTGCTCTAAGTGGTGTAGAATATCTTCTAAGTCTTCCTTGCCTTACTGAAGTGGGGGTTTGATAGCCAGTGCTCCCACCATTGACTCATTCAGCTTTGATGATGCTAGATGGTCGGCATCCTTGTTCTGGTCTCTTGGCACATGATGTACTTGTGCCTCCCTAAATCTTCTCATAAGAGATTTGGCCTCTCTCATTTTACTAGAGAGGTTTGTATTTTTGCATGCCCATGTACCTTGCATCTGCCTTACCAATAGCATGGAGTCTCCAAAAGCATTCAACCTCTTGATTGGATTACTAAGACACCAACAAAGACCATGAATTAAATCTTGATATTTTGCCTCATTGTTAGAGTGGACACCTTCCAAGATGATTCCTTCACCATAGATTTTCTTTCCTAAAGGAGAGAAAACAACGATGCTTGCGACTGACTTATCCTTAGTTCTCTTATATGCACCATCAAAGTAGAGGCTATAAGCATCTACAAGAGTTTTTATGGATGGGGGTGGTGGAAGGTTCTTTCTTTTCACTATGAGATTTTTCTCATAGCACCTATTTATCAAAATATCAGCCAAGCATGCTTGAGTTGTTTTTTCAACCTGTGTTGTATAATCAAACTCTTGAAGTCGGACCACCCACTTTGCTATTTTGTCAAAGATTTCCATATGTTGTAGTGCATAGGGAAACATATCCTTCACAGTGATGATCACAAATCTCTTTGGAAGAAAATATGGCCGAAATTTGGTTACTGCAAACATGAGGGCCAACACTAGTTGTTCCATGGAGGTGTAAGCCTTCTTTGAGGCTTTCATGAGGTGGCTGGTAAAATACACAGGCCTCATGAGGAATGTTTTTGGATCTTTTTGTAGGAGAGCAGCACCAATGGCCTCTTCTCCCACACTAGGGTTTACAAAGAATGTTTCTTCCCAACAAGGCTGGAGGATTATAGGAAGTGACCCCAACATTTTCTTTATCTCCTTAAAATGTCCTTCACTTTGTTCACTCCATACAAGTGTTTCTTGGCGTGTCAGTGCAGGAAACACTTTGTTCACTCCATACAAGTGTTTCTTGGCGTGTCAGTTGCAAGAAACACTTTGTTCACTCCATACAAGTGTTTCTTGCTGCAGGGGATATATGGCCTGAGAGAGTAAGTGTATAAATCTACCCAAATATCTTAGCTTTTGTAAGAAGGAGACTAATTGTTTGATGGAGGTTGGGGAAGGTAGAGCTAGCAATGTTTGTACCTTTTTTGGATCTACCTCAATTCCTTCAATTGACACTACATGCCCTAGTAGTGTAACCTTGCTTTCCCCAATGTGACATTTATCCTTATTTAGTTGTCCACCCAACCTGGCTAAGCGAGTAAATCCTTCATCAACCTTGCATAGATGTATGTTCCTTGAGCTGTAAATACAAAAGTCATCTATGAAAACCCTTATGGACTTACAAAAGTAAGGTTGGAAGACCATATTCATGAATCATTGAAAGGTTGTTGGGGCATTTGTGAGACCAAAGGGCATGACCCGAAAGGCAAAATAGCCCCATGGTGTGATGAAAGTGGTCTTCTTTTGATCCTCCTCTGCAATGCGAATCTAAAAGTAGGTAGAGTAGCCATCACACACTATATACCGCTCATGTCCTGCTACTTCATTCAAGATTTCATCCTGAAATGGGAGAGGGAAGTGGTCCCTGTTCGTTGCAGCATTTAGTGGCTTGTAATCTATGCATACTCGCCACTTACCATTTTTCTTTGGCCTTACTACTACTGGGAAGACCCATTCTGAATCTTCCACTGGGTATATGAATCCTGCATTCAAGAGTCTCTTCACCTCCATCAACAGTGTATCCTGTTGCACAACTCCCACTCTTCTCAATCTTTGTACTATAGGTTTGCTTCCTTCTTTGAGTTGGATGTGATGTCTCACTGCAGTGACACCTGTAATGTGAGTATAATCAGAAATAAAAAATGATGCATGCTTCTTGAGAACATTCACATAACCCTCCCTTTCTTTATCCTTTATATCCTTAGATATCATCTTCTCTAGGCTAGCATCCCACACATCTTCTCCTTGGATTCTTGGGTTGTCTTATGATAAGGTAGGTTCCTTTAAGGTGACGCCCATAACTTTGAGAGTGTTATCACTCTCTCCACTTGAACTCTCTTCCTCTTCTACCGATGAGGAACATCCACTTGAGCTCCACTCATCGCAGACATTTCTAGTTCAAGGTTCTCTTGATGCCCACTCTTCAAGTTGTAAACTACCTTTTGATCGTGGCCATCCACCTTACGTGGCCTCAACTCCAGATCCCCTATTGCCCAATCTTGCCTAGCTCCAATGCCCATAAGCCAAGGTCTCCCTAGGATGAGGGGATATCCTTCTCCCTTTACTGGCATCACATAAACATCCACTGCTATAGTGATTTCAAAAACAGAAACTCTCAAAGCTTTCACTACACCCACATATGTGACCGTATCATTGTTGGTCATCTTTGCCCTAAAGGTTGAGGATTCCATTACTTCTAAGTCTAATTGATGCATAAGCTTTTCTGTCATGACACAAACCTCTGCTCCACTATCGATGTATGTTTTTCAAATCTGTTGACCTTTGACTTGAGCCTCGACTAAAGGCACTATATCTTTGAGGCCATATGCCTTGATTCCACTAACCATTTTACCTTGCCTTGCCCTTGTGCTTACCATTTTTGACCATTGTCATCATAGCTTTGGAGAGGCATGAAGTAGTTGTGGCCAAGTAATTTTTGGCCCTTGAGAGCTCACATCTGCTATCAGGTTATAAGGTTGTGTCTGAGAATCCAAAGGGAAGTCAGAGATATCAATTTTAGACCTAGTTTGAGTCTTTCTCTTCTTCCCTTCATCTCTAGGTGCCCGTGATATACTTGCCTCATTGATTGCTTCCTTGCTTGCCTCAGTTTGGACACGTACTTGCTTGATAGGCATGGTCTCTACTACATCTACCTTCATCTTACCTCTCGCTATTTCTTCTTGGAGCTTTCTATCCTTGATCACCTTCTCTATTTTTATGACATTAACATTTGGTTGAACAGCAGGGGTTTCGGCTTGAACATAAGATGGTTGTAAAATTGTAGGTCATGACTACTCTTGCTCTTGAGTCCTAGCCACGAGGAGGGCTTACTTGTTGTTAAGGACCTCTGGCATGGTGATCATATCTTCTAGGGTGAGGACAATTGTATATGCCATGTCCATTTTCTCCACAGTTGTAACACAACATTTCCCTTGCTTGTCGCCGTATTTGTGGTCGATTCCCACCATTTCCCTTGATAGGTCTTCTTGCACCTTGCACAAGATTCACTCTCAAACCCTCTAGTTGATTAGTAAGATTGTTTATTTGTTGGATCATGTCTTCTTGACCTCTAACAATGCTTGGTGCATTAAATACATTTGGGGGAACTTGAGAGGCCTCCATAGTTGTGATGTTGTTTCCCAAAACTGCTTGGCTAGCTTGGGCTTGGCAAAGAATCTTTCGATTCTTTTCCCTAGTGATTCTCAAAGCATCTTTAAAAGTGTTTGGAAATTTTACCTTTACCTTCTCCCTGAGCAAGGGGTACAAACCTAAAATAAATCGATCCTTTTAAAGGCAGTTTGGAGCTCTCTCACCAGGATTCAGTGAGTCTGACCATTGCCCCCAAAGCTTCAAAAACCCTTTCTCATAAGTTGCATAACCATAAGGATCACTTTGATGGAGGGCCAAAAGCCATTGCCATAACTCTTCAGTTGAGTTAGTTTGTTGAAATCTTTGCAAGAAAGCTGTCTTCAATCCCTCCCATTCAGCTCTTGGGGACGGATTTAGAGTTTGGAACCACATTCTAGCTTCTTCCTTGAGCACCAAAGGAAAAGCCCTAAACTTTAATGCTTCATTATCCCTCCCAGAGACAAGGAAAGCCATCTCAAGGTTGTCCAAGAAATCCACTACATTTTCTCCACTGTGCCCAAAGAAGCTTGGAAATGCCATGTTGCCTTAGTAGAGTACAAAGACGAACACGTCTAGACTTAAGCTGTATTTCATGAGGGGAAGGATGAATGGGTTCATAGATACATTGATTTCAGCAAGATGTCTAGGCCCCAGTATGCTTCTAATAATGCCTTGGAATCTAAGCTTTGTGCTAGCTACAATATGCACAGTTTGCATAGCAAGAGGTTGGATTGGTCCATACAACTCACGGGGATTCATTAGAAACTATTATAATAAAATAAAGATATGTACATTGAAGGATGCATTGTAGTCTAGCATTGGGAAGATTATAGGGTCTATTGTCCAACAGAGGAGAATGAAGTGGATATCTTCACCAAAGCACTTACGAAGGATCTGCTTCAAGTTCATCTTCAGAGACTCGACATTGGGCCGAGGAGATAGTTCACCTACAGGTGGACATTGAGGGGGGTGTTAGATATGCTCAATGCCCCATCCTCATAAGGTGCCACCAATGATCCATGGTGCTCAAAGTTGTAAGACCCCCATTATGAGGAGAAGCCAAATGTGAGCCCGGATATTGGTTAAGTCTTGACTTGTATATCAGATGAGGTCAAAGTGATTGGATGGAAAAAAGGTGACCATTGTGGGTCAAATCTTTGGGTTGGACTGAGTAGTTAAGCTGGTAGCAACTCAAGGCACATTGCATTGAGTTGTAGGATAAGGGAGTTAAAAGGGGCCCCTATTTTGGGGTTTGGGGGCCATGGAAGCGGCCCCTGGTTGGGGGATCCCAAGGGGGACTAGTGGTCCCCCTTGTAGGGGTCCGGAGGCAGCACCCCAGCCCGAAGGTAAAGGGAATATTTCCTAGAATATTCCATGGCCGACTAGTGGAGGCTCATATGGTAGGTCGGTCAGGCCGACCTAACCACCTTCGCGGGCTATAAAAGCTAAACCCCTTCACAATCATCAATCATCTATCTTTCACCCAGTCAGAGTTGTTCCAGCTAGCCTTAAGCTCTTCACCTATCTTCTGTCTAGATTTCCATCTAAGCTTTACAGTAGAAGTGCATGGGTGGATAGAGCTATCTTTGTATCAGTTGTTTGGAGCTAAAGAAAATTTTCTAATTCTCCTCTTATCTATTGTATACTTCTATCTCTATCACTTCATCAGATTCTGTTTGCTGTGCTGTGTAATTTTTTACAGAATGCTGCCTAAGTAGGTCTCCTAAAGTCAAAGTTACTGGGTGGTTACTAGCGTCGCAAGAAGATTGCTAGTTGCTTGCTTATCTTCCAATTCTATGCTCCTTGGGCAATGTCTCCGACTAGCTTGCTAGCCCATGGCATTCAAGCTATGTCTATTCAACATAGCTTGAGGTATAGTGGCATCTCTCAACTTTGGTTGTGTAGGTGAAACCGATGTGCTAGCGAGATCATCAATTTCATCCTCCAAGATAGGCTCAACATTCTTTAAGTGTTACTGGGCTTCTCTCACCCACTCTTTAACTTTATCTATGGCTTCGAGTTGGCACTTTGGATTGGGGTACTCCCCCAATGTTAGCACTTCCTTTTGCCAAGAATCGCGTGCTCGGGGGACTTGCTTGAGCTACTGCACCAAACGACGCACACTATACACACAAGATGAAGCTCACTCAAGAACATAAGAAGAGAGATGGAGGTCAAAACGTTTTCTTGCTAGTTTTTTCTTCTTCTCTCACACCCTATACAATGTACAATAAGTATAGATAAGATACAACATAAAGAAAAGTGGCCTATTAAGTTAAATAGTGGATAACACACTACACTAATCGACTAGCACTATATCTTTGCTAGTTATAAGTAGGTGTAACAAACTAAATATAATAAGTGATAAGTCAGTGGCCATGTGAGTATCATAATGACTACCCATGTGCTAAGTGTAGACATGTGGACCTATCTAGCCAGGCGGTCCATCATCCATCATCAATGTCCACACATGTTGAGCTTGCCATCTCAACACTCCCCCTCAAGCTCAACTCTATCTCTACAACTCCAGTAAAATTCAAAACTTTCGACAATTCTCTATACCCAATGCCTCTGTGAAAATGTCAGCTTTCTGATCCTGTGTGCTGACATATACCAATTCAATCTCTCTTGCAAGTACCTTCTCTCTCACAAAGTGGTAGTGCACCTCAATGTATTTTATCCTAGCATGGAACACTGGATTCCGAGCTAGCTATATGCTACTCATATTGTCACAATGAATGACAACAACTGAACTATCTCCCTGCACATCCAAATCACCTAATAACTTTCATTAGGAAAAAATGAACTCACAAATGGGCCTTTTAGCCATCCCCTTTCTCCTCCTTAAAACAAGGAAAGGAGGAGAGAAGAATAGTAAAATAATCCTCCTCTCTCTCCACTTTTGCAATCTCATTTTGCCTTTTTTATATTATCTACAAAGATATACTCAGATTTCTTCTCTCTCATCATTCAATAAGTCTTTTTCAACCAAATTTTACATTAAAAAAGGAGTCAGTTACGGGAGTGTGGTGCTTCGTTTTCAATGCAAAACGATCAGTAGATATGAGGTAATTGATTTTTTAATCGAGAATAAGGAAAATGAAATTTCGAAAGTTTCTTTTGAGATATTTTGGGGATTTTTTTATATCCTAGATTTTGGTCAAAAAACAAACAAACTGGTCAAATTTCGTGTTTTTTGGAGATTTTTTTGGAGGCAAAATAGAAATATCTAAAATACGAAAAGTCATGGACATCCCTACCCTCTGAGCTATTTTTCCCTATATCTATACTCTCTCATGGCTCTATTGTGATCTCTTCTCTGTGTTTATGCAACCTTCATTAACATAGTGAATTACTTACACCCTCCTTTCCCTTGGCACCTTTGTGTGCCTCTCTGTGCATCTCCACTCTACCTCTTGTGACAACCAAGTAGGCTTCTCATTTCTATTAATAGTAAAATGAATATAGGAAAGAAGGAGCTGCATATTGAGGTAGAGATTGAATATGCCCCATTATTCAAAAGAACCCAGCATACCAGTATCAACCCTCGGGTTTTGCGGAGTTACAGGCAAATGGGATTGAAACATCTGGATTTGTGGGTTGATGGGGGAATCTACCCAATTGAACCCTTAAACAATAGACCTTCAACTTTCTCAAGAATCATAAATTTTCTGAAGTATGTGTGCGAGGGTGAAAATGGGTTACTTGGTTATACTAGGCACCTCAATGATCAGGCATTGAAAGTATTTACAACTTTCCAAGCAACCATAAAAAATTGCCATGATGTGATCGCTGCACATCAACTTCATATACAATAGCTCATAGGACAAGTGGTATAAATGAATGACATTGTAATTCAACAAAACAATCAAATTATTTCAATGCAGGACACCATCCATGACATTGGTATCTCATATGAGGAGGCAAAGGCACAATTGGACGACTTGAGAAAGATCAACAGCAAGCTAACACAGGAGCGCAAACGAAAGAAGAAGCCAATCAATGAGTTAATCGTGAAGAGTGGCCAGTGGAAGCGACGTATCAAAGCATGTAAGGTAGCTCAGGAAGAGAATCTAGGTGAGGGTGAGGTTGGATTGTGTATTAGTAGATTGCTGAAGGCAAGTACATTGGAAAATGCTTTGAGCAATCATAAGTTTAAGCATGTGAAGGAAAAGGTGATTGAGTGCACATCAAAAGATGTGTCAAATGAGTTCTCAGCTGTGGATGCACAATCTATTTGTGACAGGGCCGGCATTAGCACAACAACCTACTTAAAGATATTCAAAGGTGTGAAGGCTGGGTTTGGTCGTGTGTTGAAGAGAAATAGAACCATGCCTCTTCCTCAACCTTCAAAGTTAATAGAGGCTTGACAGCAACTTAATACAAAGGTTTTGGAGCTGATAGGAGATCCCATGCATGTTCAATGTGCGGAAACACTAAAGGTTGGGACCAAAAATGCATATGAGGTGAAGTTCACTGAACTCAACAATTACTATTTAGATTTGAACAAGGCGCAGTCGGCGATGGTAATGTACTACAATATGTCTGTTGAGGAATGTAATGGTAAATTTCAGTTTGTTATAAAATTAGATGAAAGTGAGGTCGTCAAAAGAGTAAATCTTGAAAGAGTTAGTGTAACTTTGATGAATAGAGCTTTAAAATTTGACAAGAACGACCCAGGGAACTTTAGTGTTCAATCTGAGCACCATGTGTGGTGGCTCACTGCATTTGAAGTTTCTAAGGAAACATTTGAGGTGTTGCAACTATTCTTTATGCACACAAGCATTCCATGCATCATCGATCGTCAGGAACATGGTGAGATGCTCTCAGTTGAAGGGTATGGTCAATATTTGGTTGAATGGCATCTTGCAGGAGACTTGAAAACTTTAAAATGCATGTGTGGAATCTCCAATGGTGCAAATATAAAGAATCCATGCCTATATTGCTTGACAGAGAGGGTGGAAGGAAAGGATGGAAAGAAGAACTTGTGAAAGGTGAAAAGTGTTGCACCGACGCGCAATAGAGAAGATCCCACTTGGAAGTCCATCTTCAATATTCCCTTGGATAGTATTCATGTTTGTTCATTGCATGCTTTTGTCAAAATCATGGAGAAACTTGTATATGAATACATTTTCTTTGCTTATAGGATGCAACCAAAAAAAGAAACCATTGCAACTTGTAGGAATGTGGAGCGAGTGCTATCAGAAATTGGGCTACACAAGCATCAAGTAATGATTGAAAAAGATGAGAAGAGATCAAGAAAATTTGGTAACTTGCCAAAAAAGCCTTGTTTTGGAGGAGCAAAGGCTAGGAAGTTTCTCTCAGTACCCATCAATGAGAAAGGGAATGTCATGGTTCGTAGGTCGCAGGACTACGATGGGTGGAAAAAGTTACATTTTGCAGTTCTTGATCGAAGTAATGGAGAAAAAACAAGATTGGCCAAAGCTAAGGTTTGGATAAGTCTTAACAAATTGGCTCCCTTACTTCGCAAGATGGTGTTTAACAATGAAGATAAGCAAGAACTTATCAATGTTGTGCATAGCTTCTACGAAAACATGGTGGAAGCATGGGGCAAAAGCTCTATTACACATTACATGGTGCGTACTAAGTTAATATTTTAAAATTATATGACTGTATAAACTATTGAGCGTAGTTTTACTCATGTTTGATATGTGTCTTTGTAGCATATCCTTAAGGCACATGGGCCATACTTTGCAGAGAAGGAAAGCATTGGAATTCGGTCCACACAAGGGATGGAAAATTCACATTGGATAGCGCATGGTGCATACCAAAGAAAAACTGATCATGGTGGAGGGGTGAATGGTAGCAATCCAATGATCCAATTGCTATCTTGGTGGTATAGGATTATAGTAGCGGATGAAGCTAGATTCTCGCAAAAGAGAGCAAATGAAAGTGCTGATGAATCGGTTGTAGACATCATGGAATCACATCATGTCACTAAAAGAGTGCATTATGAAGTCTCAAGTGCCAAAGAAAACCATGCCAAGTGGCTAGAAACAAGGCTTTGACAAGGCAGCAAATGGGTTCGAAAAGAGCTAAGATAGTAAGATGAATAATGTGAGTCAGTGTGAATGCAATTCATAGTTTAAGAGAGAAAGAGAGAGTATGCATCTATGTGAATGAGTCTCACAGTTTAGGGTTATATAAAAGAGGGTTTCACTTTCTATCTTATTCATTGAGTTCTCACATCTCTTGTGTAGGAAAGATGGCTAGGTCTAAGATAGTTGCAAATAAGCTTCCGCTCAGAGCCCCATATCGTGTTCAGCCCCTTGGAGCATCTACTAGCTCAGATGCACCCCCTTCTCAACCTGATCCACCTTCCTCAAGTCACCCTCACAAGGGTCCTCCTCAGCATCCCCACAAGAAATGCAAGTGGAAGCCAGGTACAGTGGCCTTGAGAGAAATAAGAAGGTATCAATGCTCTTTTGATCTCATCATTCTGAAGGTGAGCTTCTCGAGACTTGTTCGCGAGATTGTGCAAGACCTCTACCGCACAGAAAGCAGAAGGTGGTTTTTGGCACAAGGTTAGGATAGACCTAATCGCTTCACAAAATAATGTCTTCATGCTCTACAGTGTGTTGCAGAGGCCTTTTTAGTTAACTTGATGACTGATGCTCAATGTTGTGCAATACATGTGAAGCGCATCATTGTAACTCCCAAGGACTTCCAACTTGTAAGAAATCTTCAAGCAGTGAAGGATGCATTCGTTCCAATGGAATGAACACAGTTTGCAATGTTATCTTTTTTGCCATAGTGTTATCCTCGTGCATTGGACATATGGTTATGTCCTAGTGCAAAACTATTGTATGCGCCCTTAAAACATGAATTAAAATTTTACACTTGTCCTTCGCTCTTAACTTTGACTGTGCATCTTCACTGTATTTTCAAATCTTACCTTTAATTTTTGTTAGCAATGTCAATTATAATAGGAATAACATGCAAAAATTTGCCATTTCTTATTGTAGACTTTACTCCTAATGCCTTTGTATAGTCTATGTGGTGCGAAGTTTCTAAGGGCCAGTAGTCGCGATGTTGATTTCTCAATTATCAATCCATCCATAATTTTGGTGTGGGATAATTTTTAAAATACTAAACTGTATCAGAATGCGATGAAACTTCACACGTGCACTTGTTAGATGGCCAAGAGCCTAAATTATTATTTTTTGAAAAAAAAGTGTATGCAGACCCCTGATCCAAAGTCTGGCATCTGGAGCCACTTTCCTGGCGCTAGACTTCGGACCAGGGGTCTGCAGGACTTTTTTTTCAAAAAAAAAAGGGTTCTTGGCTACCTAACGAGTGTGCGTGTGAAGTTTCATTGCATTCCAATAAAAGGTTATGGATTTACGATCACACGATGGACAGTGCGTATGAAGTTACATTAACCCGGTTTTGGGGTTTAAATGGGTTAAAAGTTCATTTTTCTTCTCATTTTCACATCTTGATTTCTTTGCTTCCTCCATTTTCACATCCCCAACCTCTGTCTCTTCTCCGTCTTGCCCTTCTTGAGCTTGCATGGCATGCACCAAGCAAGCATGTCACCGTTTTGGCCTCGGGAAGACATCATGCCAAGGCCCGCCACGTGGAGCACAAGGTGGAGCCTCCTCTAGTGTAGCAACAGGTGCTCCCCGTAGAGCACAAGGACCACCATAGAAGAAGAGGAGATGGAAACCGGGCACTATCGCCCTTCGAGAGATAAGGAGAATCCAACACGGATACAAGCTTCTCATCCCGAAAAGTTCTTTTCATAAAGTTGTTCGAGAAGTCATGCAAGACTTGGAGCTGAAAGAGATGGGAAGATTTTAGGAACGAGTGCGAGATGGCCCACTAGCAGGAAGGTGAACTGCTGCAGCTATGGAGGCCCTACAAACAGTGCAGAGGGGTTTCTCATCGACTTGTTTGATGATACATATCTTGCGGCCATCAGTGCAAAGTGTGTCACAATCACAGATAAAGACATGAACTTTATCATTCGGCTTCAACACGGCAAGGGGACTTCGCCATACTTTACTAGATTAATGATGCAAGGTTTGTAATGAGTGTTACTGCGCCATAACATCTTGAAAGGCCAAAAAATTTTGTATACTCTGCCACATTGGAATATTTATTTATATATACATAATATCTCATGCGATGTGTACTAAATTCAAATAATTGAGTAAAGTTGTTTTGTTTTGTTTCTTGAAACTCATGACTCTTAATTTTTATTTAACATACGAACACATCAAAACTAGTAATACATATGGATACAAGTTACGTTATTGCCTATGCACAATCGCAAGTGTAGTACTACGCGTTGAATTATGTTAATATATGTGGATGCGTCATTCACGTACCACACATTATCGTCACACTTACACAATCGCAAGTGCAGTACTACGCATTGAATTATGTTAACGTATGCGAATGCGTCATTCACATACCACACATTATTATCACACTTATACGAACCATACATTTATTTAATAAATATTTATTTGTAGGGACAAAGTAAAGTATCTTATATTCATTAAAAAAATACATGTGATGGCTATAAGTGATGGTGGATATAAAAAGTCAATAGCCAACAAGAACTCTCAATTGTTCCTTGGCTTTTTCATCAGTGGAGAGGAGGGGCCAACTTTCAATGAAAATATAAGTTTCTTCTTTGCTTCAAAAATGATGCGCTCCCCCTTCAGCTCTTTCTCGAGGAGAAGCTGATCTGACACTTTAGTGAGGTCACCTAATGTCGCAAGCACACACATTGCTCCACCACGCATTTAGTCAAACAAGTAAAGAAGCTTTGACCGCTTGATTAGCACCACCTTCTCCAAGCTAGATGTCATAGGTATCGCTTGAAAAGGTCCAAACTTTGTCAAAGCTCGAATTTTCATGATTATTTCTTGGGCTCCTGGTGAGCACTTCTTATGGAAGACCACTAAATCTGCAATAAGGTTACCAATATACTCCTTCAGAGCTGAATCCTTGCATCGATCCGCATGTCGAGCTCCTCCTTGCCTTGATGCAAAGTCTTGATATAAACTCATCTATATACAGTATGTCCTGAATGACAAAGTCAAATCAAACAATATATTTAGGACTAACCTAGAGTTATCAAAAAGTGATGAAACTTGATAGTAGGGTGCGTCGGGTCCCCCGGACTCCACCGGTGAAATCTTGGCAAAAAATAATGCTTACAGCTGCCCTGTCCGAAGTCTTGTGTCTGGGGCCACTCTTTGGGCTAGAAAGTGGTCCCAGACGCCACTTTCTGGGGCCACTTTCTAGTGTCTGGGTCACTTTCTGGACTAGAAAGTGGTCCCAAACGCGTGACTTTGGACAAGGCAGTTGCAGGCATCATTTTTGACCAAGATTTCACTTGTGGACTCCGGGGGACCCAACGCACCCTACCGTCAAGTTTCATTGCACAAAAATATATGGTAGTTAGAAATCTCATCTTCTCCAGATCATCTTGTATCTTCATTTTCTCGTGTGTCAGGGAGGCACCTCTTTGGGCAAAGGGATCTACAAACTCCTTGGTAGGAAGTTGGGGCCTTGGTCCAAACAAATCATGCTATAGTGCTTCAAATTCAGCATCTGGCACAAGGTAATATTCTTCAACCGAGGTAATATGCTCCTGTGCTGCTATGATTGCACTCAGAGTATCTAAGCTTGTGCCATCATATCTTCCAATCTCTGCCATTGTTGGATGCACATCCATGTAATCACCAAGGAACACACTCTTTACAGCTTTAGGATCCAATTTCTTTCTCTTTTCATCAGAAACATGCACATATGCAATGCTGTCAAATACCTTCAAGTGTGAAATGTTAGGTTTATGACCATACAACTTCTCATATGGAGTTATATCATGAATCCCTGATGTAGGAGTTCTATTCAATACATAGACAACAATCACTACTACTTCAGCCCAATAACCATTTGGCAAACTTTTCTCATTTAGCATAGCTCTTGCCGATTTCATCAGTACCTTATTTTTCATTTTTACTCACCATTTTGCTGTGGTGTATAGCTACAAGTTAACTGTCTTCTGATCTCATGTTTAGCAAGGTACTTGTCAAAGTAATTAGAGACATATTCTCCACCTCCATATGATCGAAGGCATGAAATTTTATAGCTCAACTCATTTTCAGCATGCTTCTTGAAGTTCCTGAATGTATCAAACACATCATCCTTCTGTTTTAGTATGTAAAGCCAAGTATACATGCTAAAATCATCAATGAAGGATACATAGTAATGAGCACCACCAAAAGAAGCATTATGAGATGGCCGCCATACATCTATATTTACCAACTGCAAGGGTCATGAGCTATTTTGTACATGTATCATAAATGGAAACCGTGCTTGCTTTCCAAACTGACATGCATCACATACATGTCCAAAGTCATGATACTCGAACTTAGGCCGTCCAAGCACAATCTCCTTTTTCTGCATAGATCTTAGCTTTTGTACATTCACATGACCAATCCGCTTATGCCATATCTCAACATCCCGTATAGCACCATCATCATGTGCAAACATGGTTTCTTTCAATTCTGGAATCGACATATCAAGAGTAAACATTCTGCCATCTCTTCGGCCTCTAGCAATCAATTTGCAGCCATTACCATATTCTTCAACAAAGCATCCATATCTATTAAATATCACCTGAAGATTCTGTTCTACCATCTGTCCAACTAACAAAAGATTCTTGGTTATTGTGGGTACATGTAGTAAATCATGCATGCTCTTTTTTTTACCATCATGCATCAACAACATAACAATTCCTGTGTGCTGAATGTCATGTTGGGTGCATCCCCACTACACACATAACCATGTGAACCTCCAACTATCTCATCAAACCATTCTCCATGGGGTGTCATATGATTTGAAGCCCCTGAATCAATATACCATCTCTCATCTCTGTTCTTCCTAGATGCATTCTTAGACACATGATACATGGCAAACAATTTGTCAACCTGCTCATCATGAGCACTGCTAGAAGATGCATAGTACCCATGCTGTTTGCCCTTTGCCTTCATATCTCCTTGCTTCTTGTAACAATCCTTTGCAATGTGTCTATATCTACTATAGTAATGATAGTTCTTATCTCTGTTTGACTGATTGCCATGAACCAGATCCACCACCTCTACCATGGGGTGATCTCCCCCTGCCTCTAAAGCCGCCAGATCCATGCTGCCCTTGTGTATTTATGCCATGCCAGGCATTCTGCTAATGCTTTCCATAAGTGTTTTGAGTGTCTCCTCAACCTTGAAAAGAACCATAGCCTCTACCGCCTCTACCATGCTCGCTAGGGTAAAGAACAATGTCTCTGCTTTGAAACGTACTAGAACCTATATTCAGCCCAAGCTTAATGATCTGAGAAAATTAAATTTTTTTTTCTAACACTTTGTTGATTTTTTAATACATTTGGAGCTTTGAAATAAAGAAGAGGGTGGGAACAACCTCTTGGGAAATCCAAGAAATCACTAGATGGAAATATTTCATGGACCGGTTTACCAAGGAGGGGTGAAGAGTAAAGATCAATGGAGGAAGGTGAAGGGAAAATGTATAATGTGAAAAGAAAAGATATGAAATGGATTTGGAGCCATCCAAAGGACATGTGAGGCTCATAATGTCATGACTTTGGAGCCTGATGATAATTCAACCAAATGGGACCCTTCTTGGAAGCATTAGTGGAAGAAAAATCAGGCACATGATTTTGTAAGATTTTTTAAAAACACTTCCACTCCAATCCAAAAAAACTTTTCAACATAAAAGTTGTAGCATGTGGGCTGAAGTTTTGGCTGGTATTTGTTTATAATTTTTTGGAGCTACGAGTCGGGAGATATGGCCAAAACGATGGATGCCAACTTTTTTCAATTACGATGGAGATCACCTCCCAATTTTATACATACCTATACTTTCTTCCCCACACTTAACACTTCCATAAAACATCATTCATTAGACTCCCAACCCTTTCCCCTCTCTTCTCCTCTCTCTCAAGCTAATAAACCATTAGAATTCCTCTCCTAAATTACCCTTAAATCATCCTTAATTGTAATAGTAATGTATGAATTCTCACTACTCTCTCTCCATTATTGCTAGATATGATCTTATTTTATGAAGATTCTCTATATTTTTTTATAGGAAAGCTCTTGGACTCAAACTATGGGGGGGAGAATGGAGACAACTCACCTATGATGGAGCTTGATTAAGTACAAATTGGTCAACAAAACATATAGATGGAGCCTCCACATTGGTGGAACCGCCTTAATGCAGCTTTGGTGGTGTTAAGTCCTATTCTATCTTAACCTCCTCCCTAAACACCCTCAAGGCCTATATAAAAAGGAATTCTCCTTTGTAATTTGCAAGAATAGAGAGAGCCAAGAGGCCTTCTTCAACCCTATTGAGCCTTCCCCATTCTCTCTCATGAGCTTATGCAATTCCTTCCCTTACTATAGCTTATGTATGCTCTACAATGTAATAAGCCCATGATATTGGTGTCCATATTGTGTATATTGGTTATGTCTCGAGGGTTCTCCATCTCTTAAGTTTATTGATTCATCTATTTTTTTGTAGTTCTCTCACTCTCACTCACTCACTCTCTCCCTCTCTTAGTTTTCCTCTCTTCTCCCTCACAATCTCCTCTCCCTCTTGCATAGCGTCCTAGTCCGCTCTTCCATGACTAGGTGGTGCCCTTACCTCATTCACTTTGTGACAGAAGGGAGTTTGGCATAGTATAGATGCTATCATACCAAATTTCATTCGTCATAAATTGGTGCCCCCGCTGAGGACATTCTCATCCATGTGGGACGATACAACACATGGTGCTGCATCCTCTACAACAAGTGCTCCAAGTGGCTCTTCTTCAACGCCTTTACCAACTCTTTTTGAAGCTGGTTAAAGTCCATGACTCCCACAATGGTCTCCCAAGGAAGCCCAAGAAAGGAAGTATGCCTATCGGATGACGGCACGCGGGTAAAAGGTGTTCACCTTAGAAATTCCATTCTCTCACAATGGAAAAGTTCATGTTGCCATCAATTGCTAGGTTCTCATAATTGTGTTGAGTGTTTTGCAAACAAAGTAAAGACCCTTTTGGGAGGTCCTCGTCTCCAAATCATCAAATCCCTCTCTCTCTCTGGCCTAATCCACATCAAAGGATGACAACTATGCATGAACGGTGTGGAGTTTTGTAGAAGTACAAAGTATGAAGACTACCTTCAACTGTTATTAGCTCGAAGGTTTGGTGTGGTTGAAAAGGTGGCCATCACACCTTATGAAATATATGTCGCCGAGGATGGACACACTAAGGCAAGAACAATCACTGGTGAGCAAATTCTTTGTATAGCAAAGTTTGTGGATTCTAGAAAGAAACACTCTGAGAAAAATCCTTTATAATTCAAGAAAGTGCATTCCCTCTACTCCCTTAAGTAGTTTCCACTCATGAATAATAATAATGGCCTAAATTTCTACATCTTCCACTCTGTACAAAACATCCAAGTTAATGTATGCATCAGTAGGAAGATTTTCTTCCAACAGCGTCTTGTCATGTACTTTGGGGCTGAAATATTAAGGGAGATTCTTGTATCACCAGAACCTATAATCTTCCCAATGCTAGACTACAATGCATCCTTCAATGTACATGTCTTTATCTTATTATAATAGTTTCTCATGAATCACCACAAGTTGTATGGACCTATCCATCCACTTGCTATGCAAACTGTGCATATTGTAGCAAGCACAAAGCTTAGATTCCAAGGCATTATTAGAAGCATACTGGGGCCTAGACGTCTTGCTGAAATCAATGCATCTGTGAACCCATTCATCCTTCCCCTCATAAAATACAACTTAAGTCTAGATGTGTTCATCTTTGTACTCTACTAAGGCAACATGGCATTTCCAAGCTTCTTTGGACGCAATGGGAAAAATGCTATGGATTTTTTGGACAACCTTGAGATGGCCTTGTCTCTGGGAGGGATGATGAAGCATTAAAGTTGAGGGCTTTTCCTTTGGTGCTCAAGGAAGAAGCTAGAATGTGGTTCCAAACTCTAAATTTGGCCCAAAGAGCTCAATGGGAGGGATTGAAGGCAGCTTTCTTGCAGAGATTTCAACAAACTAACTCATCTGAAGAGTTATGGGAACGACTTTTGGCCCTCCATCAAAGTGATCCTTATGGTTATGCAACTTATGAGGAAGGGTTTTTGAAGCTTTGGGGGCAGTGGTTAGACTCACTAAACCCTAGAGAGAGAGAGCTCCAAACTGCCTTCAAAAGGATCGATTTATTTCAGGTTTGTATCCCTTGCTCAAGGAGAAGGTAAAGGTGAAATTTCCAAACACTTTTGAAGATGCTTTGAGAATCACTAGGGAAAAGAATCGAAAGATTCTCTACCAAGCCCAAGCTAGCCAAGCAGTTTTGGGAAACAACATCACAACTATGGAAGCCTCTCAAGTTCCCCCAAATGTATCTAATACACCAGGCCTTATTAGAGGTCAAGAAGACATGATCCAACAAATAAACAATCTTACTAATCAACTAGAGGGCTTGAGAGTGAATCTTGTGCAAAGTGTAAGAAGACCTATCGAGGGGAATGGTGGGAATTGACCACAAATGCGGCGACAAGCAAGGGAGATGTTGTGTTACAACTGTGGAGAAAATGGACATGGCATGTACAATTGTCCTCACCCTAGAAGATATGATCACCCTGCCAGAGGTCCTTGACAATAAGTAAGCCCTCCTCGTCCTAGGACTCAAGAGCAAGAGTAGTCACGACCTGCAATTTTACAACCACCTTATGTTTAAGCTGAAACCCTTACTGTTCAACCAAATGTTAATGTCATAAAAATAGAGGAGGTGGTCAGGGATAGAAGGCTCTAAGAAGAAATAGCGAGAGGTAAGATGAAGGTAGATGTAGTAGAGACCATGCCTATCAAGTGGGTACGTGTCCAAACTGAGGCAAGAAAGGAAGCAATCAATGAGGCAAGTACATCATGGGCACCTAGAGATGAAGGGAAGAAGAGAAAGACTCGAGCTAGGTCTAAAATTGATATCTCTGACTTCCCTTTGGATTCTCGGACACAACCTTATGATCTGGTAGCAGATGTGAGCTCTCAAGGGCCAAAAATTACTTGGCCACAACTACTTCATGCCTCTCCAAAGCTACAACGACAATGATTAAAAATGGTAAGCATAAGGGCAAGGCAAGGTAAAATGGTTAATGCAATCAAGGCATATGGTCTCAAAGATATAGTGCCTTTAGTGGAGGCTCAAATCAAAGGTCAACGGATTCGAAAAACATACATCGATAGTGGAGCAAAGGTTTGTGTCATGACAGAAAAGCTTATGCATCAATTAGGTTTAGAAGTAATGGAATCCTCAATGTTTAGGGCAAAGATAGCCAACAATGATGCGGTCACATGTGTGGGTGTAGTGAAAGCTTTGAGAGTTTGTGTTTTTGGAATCACTGCAGCAGTGGATGTTTATGAAATGCCAGTAAAGGGAGAAGGATATTCCCTCATCCTAGGGAGACCTTGGCTTATGGGCATCGGAGCTAGGCACGATTGGGCAACAGGAGATCTGGAGTTGAGGCCATGTAAGGTGGGTGGCCACAATCAAAAGGTGGTTTACAACTTGAAGAGTGAGTGTCAAGAGAACCTTGAACTAGAAATGTCTGCTGATGAGTGGAGCTCAAGTGGATGTTTCTCATCGGTAGAAGAGGAAGAGAGTTCAAGTGGAGAGAGAGATAGCACTCTCAAAGTTATGGGCGTCACCTTAAAGGAACCTATCTCATCAGAAGACAACCCAAGAATCTAAAGAGAAGATGTGTGGGATGCTAGCCTAGAGAAGATGATATCCAAGGATATAAAGGATGAAGAAAGAGAGGGTTATGTGAATGTTCTCAAGAAGCATGCATCATTGTTTATTTCTGATTATACTCACTTTACAGGTGTCACTGCAGTGAAGCATCACATCCAACTCAAAGAAGGAAGAAAACCTATAGTACAAAGATTGAGAAGACTGGGAGTTGTGCAACAGGATGCACTGTTGACGGAGGTGAAGAGACTCTTGAATGCATGATTCATATACCCAGTGGAAGATTCGGAATGGGTCTCCCCAGTAGTAGTGAGGCCAAAGAAAAATGGTAAGTGGCAAGTATGTATAGATTACAAGCCATTGAATGCTGTAAAAAAGAGAGACCACTTTCCTCTCCCATTTCAGGATGAAATCTTGAATGAAGTAGCAGGACATGAGCGGTATATGGTGTGTGATGGCTACTCTGGCTACTTCCAGATTCGCATTGCAGAGGAGGATCAAAAGAAGACCACTTTCATCACACCATGGGGCTGTTTTGCCTTTCGGGTCATGCCCTTTGGTCTCACAAATGCCCCAACAACCTTTCAACGATTCATGAATATGGTATTCCAACCTTACTTTGGTAAGTCCATAAGGGTTTTCATAGATGACTTTTGTATTTACAGCTCAAGGAACATACATCTACGCAAGGTTGATGAAGGATTTACTCGCTTAGCTAGGTTGGGTGGACAACTAAATAAGGATAAGTGTCACATTGGGGAAAGAAAGGTTACATTACTAGGGCATGTAGTGTCAATTGAAGGAATTGAGGTAGATCCAAAAAAGGTAGAAACATTGCTAGCTCTACCTTCCCCAACCTCCATCAAACAATTAGTCGCCTTCTTACAAAAGCTAAGATATTTGGGTAGATTTATACACTTACTCTCTCAGGCCATATATCCCCTGCAGCAACAACTGACACGCCAAGAAACACTTGTATGGAGTGAACAAAGTGAAGGACATTTTAAGGAGATAAAGAAAATGTTGGGGTCACTTCCTATAATCCTCCAGCCTTGTTGGGAAGAAACATTCTTTGTAAACCCTAGTGTAGGAGAAGAAGCCATTGGTGCTGCTCTCCTACAAAAAGATCCAAAAACATCCTTCATGAGGCCTGTGTATTTTGCCAGCCGCCTCATGAAAGCCTCAGAGAATGCTTACACCTCCATGGAACAACTAGTGTTGGCCCTCATGTTTGTAGTAACCAAATTTCGGCCATATTTGCTTCCAAAGGGGTTTGTGATCATCACTGTGGAGGATATATTTCCCTATGCACTACAACATATAGAAATCTTTGACAAAATAGCAAAGTGGGTGGTCCGACTTCAAGAGTTTGATTATACAATACAGATTAAAAAAACAACTCGGGCATGCTTGGCTCATATTTTGACAAATAGGTGCTATGAGAAAAATCTCATTGTGAAAAGAAAGAACCTTCCACCACCCCCATCCATAAAAACTCTTGTAGATGCTTATAGCCTCTACTTTGATGGTGCATACAAGAGACTTAAGGATAAGTCAGTCGCATGCATCATTGTTTTCTCTCCTTTAGGAGAGAAAATCTATGGTGAAAGAATCATCTTGGAAGGTGTCCACTCTAACAATGAGGCAGAATATCAAGCTTTAATTCATGGTCTTTGTTGGTGTCTTAGTAATTCAATCAAGAGGTTGAATGCTTTTGGAGACTCCATGCTATTGGTAAGGCAGATGCAAGTTACATGGGCATGCAAAAATACAAACCTTTCTAGTAAAATGAGAGAGGAAAAATCTCTTATGAGAAGATTTAGGGAGGTATAAGCACATCATGTGCCAAGAGACCAGAACAAAGATGCCGACCATCTAGCATCATCAAAGCTGAATGAGTCAATGGTGGGAGCAGCGGCTATCAAACCCCCACTTCGACAAGGCAAGGAAGACTTAGAAGATATTCTACATCTCTTAGAGCAAGGAGAAGCTCCCAAACACTTGACTAAGGGAGAAAGGCAGTGGCTAGCTCGAAAGGCTACAAGATATCGCATGGTAAATGATAGTTTGTATTGTCTTGGTAAGGATGGTGTGCTTAGGGAAGTGCCTTCAAAATGAAAAATTGAAGAAATCTTAAAAGCTTGCCATGATGATGCGTGTGGAGGCCACTTTGCAGACGACATCACAAGTAGAAAGGTTCTACAAGGCGGCTTTACTTGGCCCAGTCTACACCGAGATGTCAAATATTGGTGTCAAACCTGTGAAGAATGTCAGAAATCAGGACCACGATGGCTCATAGCAGAACCCCAAACCCCAATCAAGGTCTACGGACCCTTTGAGAAGTGGGGAATTGATGCCATAGGGCCTCTACCACGCACTCCATCAGGAAAAGAGTATATTATCGGGGGTAGATTACATGACTAGATGGGCCGAGGCTATGCCAACTAGAAGAATCATTGCTAAGGAAGTGAGTAAATTCATCTTTGACCACATTTGTTGTAGGTTTGGTACCCCTCTTGAAATACTATCAGATAGAGGACCATGGTTTAGAGCTAATGTGGTGGGTGAACTCATGCAAAAGCTAAATATTCAACGGCGACACTCTACCCCTTACTACCCTCAATGCAATGGATTGGTGGAAAAGGTAAATGGAATGATTTGTAAAATCATCAGCAAACAGGTACATTCAAGGCCCCGGGATTGGGACAAGCACCTTAGTGGAGCTCTATGGGCTTATAGAACCTCCTTCAAAACCATGTTAGGGTTCATAGCTTTTCATCTAGTTTATGGACAAGAGGCTCTTTTTCCTATTGAGGTGAAATTAGCTAGCCTTCGGGTATTAGGTGGCACAGTAGGCTCTCAAAAGGAGAAGTTACATCAAAGATTACTTGACCTAGAGAGGCTAAAATTGGATCATGAAGACACCATCAACCACTACTCCCAGGAAGTTGAGAAGCGTTGAGAAAAGTTCAACAAGAAGCTAACAGATAAAAACATCAAGGAGGGATCTTTAGTGCTTTGATATGACAATCACTTTGATAAAAGAAAGGATGGCAAGTTTCTCTACCGGTGGGAGGGACCGTTTTGGGTCACAAAAAAATTCAACAATGGCTCCTACAAACTTCAAGACATTGAGGGAAAAGTGCATAAGACCAGGGTAAATGGATGGCGCTTAAAACCCTATCACATCAGGGTGGGGTCAGCTCAAGATACCAAAGAGTGTCTAGAGGCATAAATACCTCTAGTCAAGTTGGGGGAGCTATATGATCCAATAAAATCACAAAAAAATATTTGTCTAACACTTTGTTGATTTTTTTGTACTTTTGGAGCTTTGAAATAAAGGAGGGTGGGAACAACCTCTTGGGAAATCCAAGAAATCACTGGATGGAAATATTTCATGGACCAGTTTACCAAGGGGGGGTGAAGAGTAAAGATCAATGGAGGAAGGTGAAGGGAAAATTTATCATGTGAAAAGAAAAGATATGAAATGGATTTGGAGCCATCCAAAGGACATGTGAGGCTCATAATGTCATGACTTTGGAGCCTTATGATAATTCAACCAAATGGGACCCTTCTTGGAAGCATTAGTGGAAGAAAAATCAGGCACATGATTTTGTAAGATTTTTTAAAAATACTTCCACTCCGATCCAAAAAAAACTTTTCAACATAAAAGTTGTAGTGCGTGAGCTGAAGTTTTGGTATAATTTTTTGGAGCTACAAGTCGAGAGATATGGCCAAAACAGTGGATGCCAACTTTTTCCAACTGCGGTGGAGACCACCTCCCAATTTTATACACACCCATACTTTCTTCCCCACACTTAACACTTCCATAAAACATCATTCATTAGACTCCCAACCCTTTCCCCTCTCTTCTCCTCTCTCTCAAGCTAATAAACCATTAGAATTCCCCTCCTAAATCACCCTCAAATCATCCTTAATTGTAATAGTAATGTATGAATTCTCACTACTCTCTCTCCATTATTGCTAGATATGATCTTATTTTATGAAGATTCTCTATATTTTTTTATAGGAGAGCTCTTGGACTTAAGCTATGGGGGGATAATGGAGACAACTCACCTATGATGGAGCATGATTAAGTACAAATTAGTCAACAAAACATATAGATGGAGCTTCCACATTGGTGGAACCGCCTTAGTGCAGCTTTGGTGGTGTTAAGTCCTATTCTATCTTAACCTCCTCCCTAAACACCCTCAAGGCCTATATAAAGAGGCATTCTCCTTTGTAATTTGCAAGAAGAGAGAGAGCCAAGAGGCCTTCTTCAGCCCTATTGAGCCTTCCCCATTCTTTCTCATGAGCTTATGCAATTCCTTCCCTTACTATAGCTTATGTATGCTCCACAATATAATAAGCCCATGATATTGGTGTCCATATTGTGTATATTGGTTATGTCTCGAGGGTTCTCCATCTCTTAAGTTTATTAATTCATCTATTTTTTTTAGTTCTCTCTCTCTCACTCACTCTATCACTCTCTCTCTTAGTTTTCCTCTCTTCTCCCTCACAATCTCCTCTCCCTCTTGCATAGCATCCTAGTCCGCTCTTCCATGACTAGGTGGTGCCCTTACCTCATTCACTTTGTGGCAGAATGGAGTTTGGCATAGTATAGAGGCTGCCATACCGAATTTCCTTCGTCACTTAACTTCCTCATGCAGCAGCAAAGCAATCGGCTCATCCTAATCAAGGGATTCAGGTCTCACAGAAACATACATATCAAATGCTTTATACTCTTTCACTACAAGATATAGGCCTTATATCGACGTTGAAAGTGAAGAAAATGTAAATAAAGAAAATTTTTCCCATCGTCGCAAAAAGCATCGTTATTGGTGACGCCATAGAACAGTCAGTATTAGCGTCGTTATCAGCGTTGCTATTTGCATTGGTATCAGCGTCACATTTGCGATGCTGATACTGACACAAATAACGACGCTTTGCGATGCTAATAACGACGCGTGCAAGTAATTTTGCAATGCTAATAGCGACGATAATAAGGTTTTTTTTTTTGGCAGGACAGAAAGCTACCCTGCCACATATAGCAATGTGTGCTTTATTTGGGCCATACAAAATAGTTTTTACACTGTGTACAATGCTCGTGTAAATTAAAAAAAAAGTGTACTTAAATCATAACACTGATACATGAAATAAATACATGATCGCATAATGAAAGCGACTGGTACAATCATGGCAAGATATCACTACTACATAGAAAATGTCTACACAGATTAGGCGATAAAAAAAGAAGGATGTGTGAGCTCCAGGGATCCAAGGGCGAGCTTTATATCCTCGCCATCTGAAAGCTCGTTCTCCACAAAGGAGCATCGAATGGACTTTGCAAAAAAAAGAAACAACTACACATCAGTCCACCATACAATAATGCATTCTAATTAAACATGGTAACTACGGACAAGAAAGATGAGTGACTTACAGGGTTGCCGCGTCTATACAATTGGTCGATCAATGCAGTGAGACCGTGCCTCTCTGCATATTGAGTCTCAAGGCCAATCATATCACTATTTGTAATGGAGTGCTGTAAAGAAAACAAAATACTAACTGTTAGAAACATGATTGCTAGTACAAAGGATATTGCAAAAAAAAAAGCAAGCAAAACAAAAGGAAAACTTATAAAGTCCTCCGGATATGTCCTGTGGCTGCTACTTCCAAGATGATGGACCACTTCGGTGTTTAGTCGTGTCCTTGCCGCCTCACGCTGCTGACTCCAATGTCCTGGAGAATCTATCTCCTCACACCAGTCATCCCCGTCTAGCCACTCGGGCTTTACAACCCCACTCTTAAGTGCCTTGCGTGCGTCCGATCGTATGTGTGACATATATGCATACATGTAGTCCATCATCCAGCCCGTAGAAAATCTATGTGCTATGGCTGGAACCGGAAACTCCTCATGCAAGGATGCTACTATGTAGTCCTTGCTCCCCTCTAGTATGTTTTTCCAATGATCTAAGACATTGTGCCGAAAAACTTGTTGGCACAACTCTCTCATGCGAGCCATCACCCTCCTCCCCTCATCATTCATGATGATGGCTCCTAACCTATCATCGACAAGATAGGCATATCCTTTTGGGATATGTCTAGGATGGGTCCTCTCCCACTTGTGACCACTCTCCTGGGCATATCTAGGAGACCCCTGTACATTTGGTGTACCGATCGGGGTATTATCTATTGGTGTAGCACCCATAGGGGTGCCACCTGCAGCAACTGAGAAAAAGCTGGAGTAACTGGAGTAGACGTCCCCACATGTGTGACAAATCCTGGAGGTGATGCAACTCTAGCAGAACGACGAGACAGAGACACCGCGTTCTTGCCTCCACAGTAACCATCTGAGCCACACTCCTTGGAACTACCACGAGAGCGAGGAGTAGCACCTGTATCCCATGCCGACTATGGGTTCATTGCCTCCGTATCTCTGCAGCATCCCCCTAACCCTGAATCACTCTTTCACTCTGGCCCAAGTTTGGAGCGTCGACCTCGTCTGCTCAAAGCTGAAGCATCTGATCACGCCGAAGTAGATCTAATAGAGCGGCTTGATGATGTCTGAGACAGCTCCGCCATATCTCTGAATCTTGCCATCTAATCTGGAGACATGCGCGTTAAGATATCCTACAACTCCTTATCGCTCATCCCTCGACTCATCCTGATGATCTAAGTATCCAAAAAGGTCACTTGCACAGTCAAAAAATGATGTTAGCATAATCAATTTAAATCATACAAAGCACGATAATATAAATCCTAAAAAAAAATCTCACTTAAAATACATATCTTATGTACCCTTATAAGCGATTAGTCAATGAATTGAGTAAGTGGATGCTCGAAGTATGAAGTATCCTATAGTCCCATGCCAATTTCCTGACACGACTCCGCATACACTGGAAGATCGATAGACATGTCACCACAAAAGGATGAGTCCACCTTGTTCTCAAAGGATTCTTGGACTCATGTATTTCCATCATTGTTACTCGATGTTGGCTCCTCTACATGCTCCAAGCTTTTGGTGGCCTCCACCCCTTGCAATATCGATCCCTCTATTTGCATATTGTCCTCATCTAGGCTTGGAACATCGCTTGGATCATATACTCTCATACTTCGGGGAGTTGAAGGTATAACATACCACCATTGAGGTTGTCGGGGGTTTGGATAGAAGATTACCTATTCACAAACATGTACAAGAGAGATTAAACTATTGTGACATGTACCATGTCATAATACAATTAACAAACAAATGAGTTCATGCACCTGTTCACAATGGGCCAGCAACACAAAGGTGTCATGCAAATCCGTCCATTTTTTTTAAGAATCTATTTCGAGAAATCCAGATGGACCTTGTCCAATTGTTGTTCCAACTCCTTCAAGTACCACTTTGAACCACTACACATCGAATAGTATCATGGAGAAGCTACGGTAATCCACGGTAACAATACTTTGCAAGTTCCCAAAATACTCCATCTCATCTATAACCGTGTTTGGATCCGTTGCTCATCGTCAGATCTCTTGCTCAAAACTTGCCATGATACCATAGTCCGTTGTGGAGCGCATTTTGTCAATACGCTCCACGCAAAAATACCGTTCATGCGACCACGCTGTACTATATATTTTGTAATGTACATTGAAACACTTTAATTAGTTTTTGCATATAAAATTTAGATATGACAAATCCTAAACATGTCATCACCTTTGGACTACATCTCCTCGAGAACTTTCACTCCTCGATTGAGACCTCTGCCCCTTCGCGAGACGTTGCAGTCAAAGCTCCATGCAACCATTGCATTGACATGAACTGCAGCATCTCCTCCATGTCCTCGGGATATCGAATTGGTCGATGGTTGACACAAAGCCTTCCAGGGTTTTCATGAAGCACTCTAAGAAGAACATCCATCGCGTATGGACAGGTCCAGCAATTTTCACTTCATTTACAAGATGCACAAGAAGGTGGATTTGTATCATAGGCAGGTATTTCTCAAAGAGATAGACCATCTCCATTGCTCCCCGCCTCATGGATTCAATAGAGGACATCTTAATGTCCTTCTATGAGATCCATTGCACTAAAGTCGACAACTTGTAAATGGCCCCGCTTATTTCTGGAGTAAGGCATCCTGCGATCGCGATCGGTAGTACAAACTGCCACAAATGAGAAAGCATTATGAACAATGGCTACACTCCAAATAGCAAAATGCGCATGCCAATTACAATCCATTCATAGTACAAACCTGACATATCTTATGCCAGACATAGGATTTTAGCCCTGATAATTAGTCGTCTTTAGAAAATGCAGACCTAAGAGAACACATTATACCCGTCGGAGTGCGGATAGACTTGACTATTTGCTTCACAATGTGCTCTTCTCTTTAGTGGGCAAAACCCAAGGAGGGCAAGGTAGTTGCACGTGACCATCAACACTCGATTGCGGCCAAAGTGCCTCCATCTTGCCTACCTCCTTCAAATCCATTCGTGCCCTTATAGTGTCTCTCTTTCTTGTGATGTGGTCCCATAGCAAGATGCCCACATTCTTGAAAATATGCATGGGATCCAACAAGTGGTTGATCTATAAGTGGGTCCAATATGGCAACTTGTAGAAAACTAAGAACCGTCGCATTCTGTTTGGATGTGACTCTGCGAGGACCATTTTCAGCTCGTACAAGCTTGCGGCATTCATACGTGTTGGAGGTCATCCAAGAAAACCTTCTCTGAGTTTATGACCCTTTGGCAAGAAAGCGGCATGTTCTTGATATACCATCTTCTTCATGGTTTGTGACCTTCGGGAGTCTAACTGTGGCTCGCATAATGGACATGCATGATAACCTGAGGTAACTAGACCTATTCCAACGCCTCTATTTAGTGAATACAAACTTGAACAAGCTATGATAGATATTAATTATTTACCTGAGCACTCTTAGAATCCTAGAAAGTCATGTATCGTCCTCATGAGAATGGCTTGAATATTGATGGACCGTCGACCATTGCGCTTGCTCATATCTTGCACGATGACCCCCTCCTCCCACAAAATCTTAAGCTCATCGACTAATGGACGAAGATACATGTCTATATTTTTGACTTTGTAGCAAGTGGGGGCAAGTAAGCTAAGGGTGAGATTTCCTTTCTTCGTAGAAAGCCATGGAGGGATATTGTAGTTGACAAGGACTATAGGCCACACACTGTAAGAAAGCCATGGAGGGATATTGTAGTTGACAAGGTCTGTAGGCCACACACTGTAAGAAGTTGAGCGCAAACCAAATGGGTTCAGACCATCCATTGCAAGACCGAGCCAAAGATTCCTTGGCTCTCGAGCAAAGCTTGGGAAGGTAGAGTCAATGTGGCTCCATACGCATGAATCCGCTGATATTCATTGAACTCCATCTGTGGACCTATTCTGCGCATGCCACATTGTCAAGCTCACCGTGACAGACGTACGAAACATGTGGTTTATGCAGGGGATAAGTGAAAAGTGTCTAAGAACTTTTTGAGGAATGATTTGCCCTTACAAGTCTTGTTGATACCTGTGAGCACCACACTTTGGACATGTCTCCATAGTCTCGTATTCTCCTCGAAATAGTATGCAATTGTTGATACATGCATGGATGCTGTTGTAGTCCATGCCAAGCTTTCGTAAAACATGCCATGCATCATCACACGACTCAAGCATGGTATTTGCAAGTGGTAATATATGATATTTCAATAACCTAAAAAAAAAACATAAAACATCTTGAAAAAGCACAAATGTTTTTAATGATAGTGCCGAAAAGAAATCAACGAAGCGTACGTACAAGGTACCTGAACAACTCGGTCACACTCGCATCGCTTCACCTGTGTTTTGCTTGCACACTTAGGAGTGCAAGAAGTGTCTTGAGGTGAGATACTCGGCATCCATCATATAATGGTATGGATGCTTCCTCTCTGGATTGGCTCAAGCATGCCATCCATCGCACGCCCACGAACTCTTCTAATTGGCCGCAAAGGGTGCACTCCTCCTTGGGACGAGACATCACCTCCTTGGATAGAAAATTTTCCAGCCATACCCAATCTTTTTATATATGGTATTCACTTAGCTTGCAAGTACTATGCATGATTGATATTAAATTTTCTTACCGTTTGTTGAAAATCCAAGGTCACCTGATCAATGATCTCAGATTGAAACTCGACGAAGCGTCATGCGTGTTCTATAGACAATCGACGTTTTCGTCTAATTGCCAGCTTGCATTGAGAGCAAGGATATGGGACACACTGATTAAGATACGTCTTGCGATCTTGAACAATAAGACCTTCATCGTTTTCTATTTTGTCTACGTTATGACAAACAATTTGTTTTTGTTATCATTCTTTTTTTCTTTCTTAAATTGTTTGAGAAGGGATTTCTTCTCTTGTAACTCAGCAAAAATTAACATATGTAAAGTCTCCACCCACCCACCCACAAATTAAGTATATATGTCGAAGTGTTTCCCGTCTCGTGGTGTTGCACCGGACCTCACTGGGACCTCGCCACTACTCTCTCTTTATTTTTTATCCATTCATTATCTCCTCTTCTTCCACCTCTCTCTCTTTTTCTCTTTCTTTATTATGATGTATGTTTATTCCCTCTCTCTTGTTCCTTCTTCTTTTTTCTCTTTCTCCCTCTCTCTTATTTTCTTTAACTATCACGATTACGATTACGATCACGATCACGATCATGATCAGGAGCACGAGTACGAGCATGACCATGACTACAACAACGATGATGACTATGACTACAACCATGACCATGACCATGACTACGACTACGACTACGACCACGACCACGACCACGACTATGACTATGACTATGATGATGACAATGACGATGACGATGACCATGACCACGACGACGACGACGACCATGACCACGACCATGACTACCACTACCACTACCACTACCACTACCACTACCAGTATAATAAACAAAAAAAGAAGAAAAAACAATAGCCATGACCACAACCATAACCACGACTATGATTACCACTACCACTACCACTATAATAAATAAGAAAAGAAGAAGAAGAAGAAAAAAAACAACAACAACAACTACTACAACAACAATAAATAAGAAAAGAAGAAAAAACTACTACTACTACTACTACTACTACTACTACTACTACTACTATAAAAAACAAGAAAACTAAATAACAATAAACAAGAAAAGAAAAACAACAATAACAACAACAAACAACAACAATTTCCTTTTCTCTCTTCCTCTCCCTCTGTCATTTCCTCTCCCTCCCTCACCCTCACCCTCTTTTTCTCTTTCCCTATCAGGTTGAATGTTTTTTCTCTATTTTCTCTATTTTTCTCTCTCCTCTCCCTCTCTCATTTTTTCTCTCTCCTCTCCCTCTCTCATTTACTTTTCTCTCTTTCTCTCTCTCTCTCATTTCCTCTCCCTCCCTCACCCTCTCTCTCTCTTTTTCTCTTTCCCTATTATGTTTAATGTTTTTTCTCTTCTCTCTCTCTCTCTCTCTCTCTCTCTCTCATTTCCTTTTCTCTCTTCCTCTCCCTCTCTCATTTTCTCTCTCTCTCTCACCCTCTCCCTGTCTTTCTCTCTTTTCCTATTAGGTTTAATGTTTTTTCTCTCTTTTTCTCTCTCCTCTTCCTCTCTCATTTTTTCTCTCCCTCCCTCACCCTCACCCTCTCTTTCTCTCTTTTCCTATTAGGTTTAATGTTTTTTCTCTCTTTTTCTCTCTCATCTCCCTCTCTCATTCCCTTTTCTCTCTTTCTCTCTCTCTCTCTCTCTCTCTCTCTCTCTCTCTCTCATTTCCTCTCCCTCCCTCACCCTCTCCCTCTCTTTCTCTCTTTTCCTATCACGTTTAATGTTTTTTCTCTATTTTTCTCTCTCCTCTCCCTCTCCTCTCCCTCTCTCATTTCCTTTTCTCTCTCTCTCCCTCTCTCATTTTCTCTTCCTCCCTCACCCTCACCCTCTCTTTCTCTCTATTCCTATTATGTTTAATGTTTTTTCTCTCTTTTTCTCTCTCCTCTCCTTCTTTCATTTTTTCTCTCTCCTCTCCCTCCCTCACCCTCAACCTCTCTTTCTCTCTTTCCCTATTAGGTTTAATATTTTTTCTCTATTTTTCTCTCTCCTCTCCCTCTCTCATTTCCTTTTTTCTCGTCCTCTCCCTCTCTCATTTCCTCACCCTCCCTCACCCTCACCCTCTCTTTCTCTATTATGCTTAATGTTTTTTCTCTCTCCTCTCCCTCTCTCATTTCCTTTTCTCTCTTCCTCTCCCTCTCTCATTTCCTCTCCCTCCCTCACCCTCACCCTCTCTTTCTCTCTTTTCCTATTATGTTCAATGTTTTTCTCTCTCCTCTCCCTCTCTCATTTCCTTTTCTCTCTTCCTCTTCCTCTCTCATTTCCTCTCCCTCTCTTTCTCTCTTTCCCTAATATGTTTAATGTTTTTTCTCTTTTTCTCTCTCCTCTCCCTCTCTCATTTCTTTTTCTCTCTACTCTCCCTCCCTCATTTCTTCTCCCTCCCTTACCCTCTCCCTCTCTTTCTCTCTTTCCCTATTATATTTAATGTTTTTTCTCTTTCCTCTCCCTCTCTCATTTCCTTTTCTCTCTTCCTCTCCCTCCCTCTCCCTCTTCCTCTCCCTGTCCCTCTCTTTCTCTCTTTCCCTATTATGTTTAATGTTTTTTCCTTCCTCTCACTCCATTTCTCTCTTTTCCTATTATGTTTAATGTTTTTTCTCCCTTCCTCTCCCTCTCTCTTTCCCTATTATGTTGAATGTTTTCTTCTCTTTCCTCTCCCTCCCTCTCCCTCTCCCTCTCCCTCTCCCTCTCCCTCTCCCTCTCCCTCCCCCTATTTTTCTCTCTCCCTCCCTCTCCCTCTCCCTCTCCCTCTCCCTCTCTTTCTCTCTTTCCCTATTATGTTTACTGTTTCCCTCTCCCTCTCCCTCTCCCTCCTCCATCTCCGTCTCCGTCTCCGTCTCCCCCTCCCTCTTCCTCTCCCTCTCTCATTTCCTCCCTCTCCCTCTCCCTCTCCCTCTCCCTCCCTCTCCCTCTCCCTCTCTTTCTCTCTCATTTTCTCTCCCTTTCTCAATACACACGAATTATACCAAAACAAGTAAAAGAGAGAGAGAAAACACAAAAGCAAAGCAAGAATGGACAATGCACTTATAGTAAAGGCTTGAATAAGGGTTTGGCAGCTCCTCTTTGCGATGGCGACTCCTCTTCGCCCTCCGTACACCTCCTCCTCTTCTTCGCAAACAGCGGCGGCGGTGGTGAGAAGCCTTCTTTCTCCCTCTTTCTCTCTTTCTCTCCCTCTCAAATGCAAGATGTTCACTCTCCCTCTCTTGCTCTCCCTTTTGCTCTCTCTTTCGTGAATGCGCACAAAATAACGTGCTCGAGTTTTGGCCCGTGTTTTTTTCGTTTGAGTACCGTCGCTATTTCTTGTCGCAAATCGCCGTTGCTATACCCTCATATCCTTGTAGTGTTTGCTAAGTCCATTCAATGTCACTGCAATCACATCATCCTCAGACACTGAAGATCCAATGGTGGCAAGATGATTCGCTATGTTTTTTATCTATGTAGTGTAGGCCTGAATGCTTCTACCATTCCTAGACATGTTATTGAACTGTTGCTTCAGCTGAATCTTTCTTGGATGTGTTACATTTCCATAATTCTTAATGATTTTGTCCCATGCATCCTTTGGGTAATTGTATCTAGTAATCTGTATAACCATAGCATTTGATATACATCAGGAAAAATAATGTAACACCTTGCATGCTCTCTTAGTCCACAGCTTATGAGCCCTTTTTTGATCATTTGTTGGATTCCTTTCATGCATTTCAGGTTCAGCCTCATCACCTGTACATAAGTCCCAATAACTTTTGCCAACCAAAAACATATTCATACGAAACTTCCATTAAGAAATTTTTTTGTTGTCCAGCTTTTCTCCCACAATTTGAGTGATATTGTTAGTGCCTTGAGCATTTTGCCATAGTTGTAGCTTAGATATTCAGTGATGTATACAACTTGTAAGTATCAGACTCCTTTGTCTATAGTCAAGACCAATTTCTTGCTATTCAAGACAGTTTCATGCAATTCACGACAGTTTTCCTGACAACATGCTTGTTGTAAACTGTATTCCAACAATGAAAAAACACAGTCAACTAAGCATAAAACAAGCTCAAATCAGTTCAAAAAATTCTATGGTAGTGGCAAAATATCCTAGCAATAAACTGTGTCCATACAAGTATCAATGTTTGTACTATATGCAAGTAGCATTACCAAATACAACCAGCCCATTGCTATAACTAGCAGTATTTTCTCTGTTAAAATAGGAGTGTTCAGACTTCAAAATAGTCCCAAAACATCTCATTCAGTTGCCACTCTATGTAGGAGTTGATACATGTCCAACCGGTCAGAATATATTGCATGTATGTCAAGTGAAATTGATAGGTATCCTTCCTGCAGACAATAACCACTCAATACCTTGGTATAACCAGCAACAAATCAATCCAAACTTTGGACTTTCAGCACTCAAAGTATTCCAAAAAGCATCTACCACTCAAGTGGCATGATCCAAGCATTTGTCACTAGCAAATAAGCATCACAGATACTTCAACCCTGTAGATATAGTGTTTCCAAATTCAGGACAATGACCAGTTCATTGTTTCTTGCCTGCAAATAAGCTCCAAAATTGTACATTTGACACTCCAATATCATGCTTAAATGCATGATAATAATGGCATATACATTGTTAGGATGGAAGCCACAAGTGCCCTGGAATCACTTGCTGTTTACTATAGCAAACAACCAGTTTGCACATGTCTGTGCTGAATATCTCAAAATTTGTGAGGAATTTGAAAAAAATTTCTTTTGCAAAGCTGTAGACACATTGAAATGGTCAGAAATAACAAGCCGTTTCTCCAAAAACCATTTGTGTAGCAAGATATAGCTTTTGCAAAAAAAAGGGTTGCAGGCACAGTCTCCTTTGATGACGTTTTCTTCAGATCTGATGTCTTGATGCCAAATGACCACTGCTAAGCCTCCAGGCTTCACGTGTTCAAGCTCTGATACCATGTTGGAAGAGAGGGAGAGAGACAGAGTGGAGCGGAAGATGAGCCTCATCTCATTGTTGTTCTTCTTCCATTATTCTTCCATCATATTGACTGAAAGAGACTTACACACATAGGTATGACTAACCAAGGCTAACTGTGGTTAAGTCACTTACTACACCGACTTATTGAATGTCACACATGTGTACATCTATATCCAGATAATGTTGGTCACACACATAAAGATAGACTGACTGAAGAGTAACATGAGCTTGATATTCTAACACTTTTGAGGCCCCATCATCCACTCCAACCATTTTCAGCCTCCACCACCTCAACATTTTGATCAGCTTCTCTCCAATGACTAATCCTCAAGAGGCCTCATCATCATCAACTCACCAACCATCCTTCAAATCACCGAGTCTTCATCAACATAGACACGTAAGTGCCATGGGACTGGCACCTGTCTAGGAGGGGGTAATGTTAACCCTAGTTCAAGATAGAGAAAAAGAAGTTGAATAAAGTCTAACACAAAGGAAGAAGCAGGAAGGGAAATGGCCAAAAGCACAAGGGCAGCCTCAAAAGCTAAGTCAAAGGAAAAATCATATTTTTAAATGCAAGGCACCCCTAAAGCTTTTTTAAAAGTATGCCAAGCTCCCTCTTGTGCAAATTGTAAAGGATAGATGTGCGTAGGTAAAGAGAAAGGGCAACTAGAAGGGAATGGGAAAAAGGAGACCTTGCCACAAATGCCCGATCATGTAAAAGGGATGGGTGCCCAAAGGGATAAGGGTTTTGTATATAAACTCAAAAAGTGAACGAGAAGCTCATTCTTTGGTGTGTGGCTAAAGTGGACTCTTCTTCTCTCCTTCTTACTTGCTTGTGTGTGCTTGAGAGAGGGAGTGTGAGCGTGTGAGGGAGTGAATGTGTGAGGGTGAGGGATCTTGGAGAAGAAGCTCTCCATCATCTCCTCTCTTCTTATTCTCTTCTCTTCTCTTGTCTCACGCACAACTATGGAGGATGGAACTTGGAGGTGGAGGCTTAAGGATCCTTGAGCTTGCATCACGAATCGTGGAGCTATCGGCTTGCTTGAAGGAGGAGGCTACTCATTTGGGCATCAAGGTAAGCTCACTATACCCCCATAGGATCGAAGTAGGTTGACTAGGTGAGAGATAGCCATTTGTGCTCACTTGAAATGCTTGAAGCAATAAGCAGCCCGTGGGTCTTGGTGGTTGAGCATGAGCTCCTCTACACTCCCTTTAGGTTGACCTACACAACTAATGCCATTTTATATGTAGAATTCTTTGTCCTTCCTAGCCTGAGAGTAGCCACTCAAGAGAGATGGGATGGGAAGGAGGCATGGATAGAATGTATAGTTGAGTTAGAATGCCTATTAGAGACTTGACTTCTAGCTACCCATGTACTGATTTGCGAAAAGGAATGATGTAAGAGCTGGTTTGACAAGCATATCACGTAGCAAGACTTTGATTAAGGCGACCTCATGCTATTATACTCAATGAAAAGCCACAAGGAGAAAATGAAGTTTGGGGGATTAGGGTCTTTCTGAGTTCGCACCATTAGCCGAACTGGCGATGTGGAGCTTGAGACCCTCAATGGAGAGGGCATAGGATTCTTTAATGGTAGCCCCATAAAGAAGTACTACCCTCCCACGCATACACTACATGAGCCTTCCATGCTAGAGTTCCATGTGAAGGTTCGAGTTGCCATAATTACAGAAATTGAAGATGAGGATGAAGAAGCAAAAGAACTTGCTTACCTCCACATAACAATCCTGCCCAACAAACACATACCTTCTATGCATTGATCAATGAAGGAGTTGATGTTAATATCTTAACTCACAATCATTAGGCTCAAATCGACCAACCACAACTACATCCCACAAGTGCCAAACTCAACCCTTTTGGGGACCAATCATATGCACTTTTGGGAAAGTGTAAAGTCATAACCTCTATCGAGTTTGAAAGTATACCCATAATCTTTTATGTGTTGCCAAACATAGAAGGTGCTGGTAAGGAATCACTGCTGGGATGTGCCTTTAAAAAATAGGCCCATTGCAACATCGACTACAAGTCACAGTGCATTCACCTTTCCTTTGGCAATGTATGCATCATGACAACTTTGAACAAGGGCAATGCAGCTCTATCAAAGCCCGCGAAGCCACCAATAGAGGAATCCACCACCAAGTCTCAGGAGGGCGGTCGTGACTTGTCACAACTCATCAATCCTTAACATTAGCAGACCACAGAGACAAAATCCAAAGCCCACGAACCCAAGTTCAAATGGATACCTAAACACCAAGGAACCACTGCCAAGAAGCAACCAAGCATGACCTCGCAAGGCTAGGAATTCACCATCAAAACCTACGAGGTAGAGAAGAAACTATATGCATTGATGAATGTTCAAGTTGCGATGGGTCCCCAAGACTTTATTGCAAGTGCAAGGCTATTACAAGGGTACCCAAAGCCATGGCTACCAAGTGCACTACTCAAGCACAACCCTCGAGCTTGCCCACACAAGCCTCCATGATAGATCAGAAACCAAAATCTCAAACAACTCAAGCTACAAAGCCCATAGAGCCCAAACCCATTATGCTATAGAGCCTCAAGAAGTCTACCAACCAAAATTGTAAAACCACCTCCACCTACCACTACTAGTGTCCCCAAAGCCTCCCAACCATCTAGTAGCACAGCATCTACATCACAACCTTTGCCTCATATGCACGAGTGATTGCACCACTTCCTAAAAAGTAGCCAAAATCTCCAACCTCAATTGCAGACCTATCTAGCCTAATCAAACCTCAACCTCCCGTAGGCCTAAAACTCTCTTATGAGTGATGATCAATTCTTACCTTGGCCTTGGACTTGGCTAAAAATACAGGTGATGACATGGTTACTTGCCTTCGATGCTTGGATGCTACATTTACTACACTCGCTAAAAGCTATAATCTTGACTAGACTTAGGCCTTTTAGAAGAGCCTTTAGCCACCAAGGAGGTACGTGCATTGCCTTGCTCTTGGGAAGAATCAGAATTCGTATTTGTTAAGGCTCCCTAGGTAGCTGAAGAGATGATTGCCATTGAGATTTCCTATGAGCAAGTGCACAAACAATGACTCATCACCTCATATAATAAGAGCCCGATCCCTAGCATAGACCAAGAAAATGAAGAATTGAAACAACTTGCTAGCAACAACTCCTCTTTCTTGTGGAAATTGTATGCTCTCCGACTTTAATGGGAGCTAGAGGGCTGCCAAATCATGACCAATGCTGAGTAGAGACGTGCCATCAAAGCCTCGAAGTACGTCCCAACTTATGTAGCTCCAACCTTCTATAGGGCATTGACCACCATTTGCAACTAACCCCTAGAAGAGCACATCGTGACCCACCCTTTAGGTCGCATGTTGACAAAGGAGGAGCTACACATTGCTAGCCAAATTGAATTTGATGACTTCCTAATGGATGTCCTCACTTACCTCATCCATATAAGCATCCAACCCGTTGACATGGACCACTATGCTCACATGAAGTACAACCCGAATTTTTATGCTTGGCTCAGAGTAGATGCTGAATGGCCTTAATTCATTAACCTCTAATCCTAGGAAGGATTCTTCTCCTTTCTAAGGGAGGAGGGGATAAGATGTGGATCCTAAATCTCAATCAATGTCCAAAAGCTGAAAAGAATGGATAAAAATAAACTTATGATTGAGGAAAAGTGTCATAAATTTTTTGAGGAATGCATGGATTGTTTAAAGGAAAATTCCATTTTTGTATTTAAGTATTTAAGTTTCCATAAGAATTTTCTCAATTTCCTACGTGTCTTTCCATAAAAAATTTATTTGAAGAATACTGATGGTGAGCTATGGCTTCACGATGATAGGCACCTACAATGGCAGGACAAGAGAAAACCATCAAGTTGCCATTCTTAGAGGAAGAGCAAGCAAAGTGTGGCCTCTCAGTGGAGATAAGGACCTACAACTAGTTCAAGTTCAGGCACATCCTAAATTTGGAAGATGTAGTCATGGAGGAGTACGCCATAAGGCAAATTGTGAATCAATGCAAGCTGCAGAAGTATGTGGAGAAGGTTGGCCAAGCCGTGGATTATAAAAAGTGCATGGAGTTCCTCCATACCTTCAACAAGAACCGCGGCACCATGATTGTGTGACAAGGAGAGGCCACCTACCAAGTAGAAGTTGAGTTGGCCACGGAGCTGGTAGAGAGAGAGTTGGGCCTAACAAACAAAGTTGAAAAACAGCAAAAAAGGGACATGTACAATATGATGGGAATGGTAAAGTGCTGGTCCACACTAATGATGGCATTAGCTTAGCTAATATCCCCGACCCTAAAGTCTAGGTACAAGCCAAAATGGCACATGCCTTGTTTTCTAGCCAAAGGTGCAATGCGTTGATGAGCAGAATCAATGTGCCGATGTTGGAAAGCATTGTAGCCAAATCTTTTGATGAAGTAAACTTGAACGGCTTTTGTGTGGAAAACCATTGAGACTTCAGCTAAGGCATTGGCTATAGGTGGAAGATGTTAGACTTCAAGCTCGACTTCTCAATTCTTGGTATGACTATACTTGACACTTAGCATGTCCAGCTGTACACATGCTGACATTGAATAAGTCGGTGTTTAGCTTAGCTGTCTTTGGTGTGAATGGTCTTATTGTGACCTTAGGTTGTAAGTAGTCTCTTTAGTTATGTGTTATGAAAAAATGAAGAAGTGTGTGTGAGCTCTCCGCTCTGCACTATTGGCTCCAACTCTTCTCTCACTTTCATCATGGTATCAAAGTGTGGTTTTGGTTGAGAACAAGCATAAGCAGGAGCTGAATATGGATTGCAGTAAATGGCAATCTCAAGTAAGTGGTACGTAGCTGAGATATCTTCTCATCAAGGCCTGTGAGGCATTCAAGGGAGTTCACAATGTTGAGTGTTGACTAGTTAAGTTCAAACCGGAGAAAATACGTGTGCTTCTGGTATTCTTGATCTTCATGGACAATAGTGAGGACAGTAGAAATTGTGCATGTTTTCCTGGTTGATAGCATGGACTCAGAGATTGCGATTTTTTCTCTTGGTTGATAGCGTGGACATCATCTAAAGATTGCACCTTTTTCTCCTGGTTGACAGTGTGGACAATATCTGAAGATTGCACTTTTTTCTCTTGGTTGACAGCATGGACAACATCTGAGCTATTGTGATACTTGACTACATCACTGCAAGGTGTTACTCTTGTGTTGAGGATTTCCGATGAAGAGCAGCTAATGGCTAAAGATAAAGCACTTGTGTATGCTTGTTGAAGTCAGAGTCAAGCAAGCACAAATCTATGTTTCTTGGGTTGACTTGACACCTAGTTCAGAAGTAATCCAGATCTGTGATGTATGAGTTATTTGATTCTTGGTGAGTGGTGAAAGTACAATGCTTGTCAAGGAAGAATGCTTGAGTGGTATGTCACTTGCATTGACCAAGGTTATGGACTGAAATGTATATGTTTTCAGAGCTGAATTTGACTAGAGTATGAATGGTACTATGCCTTGGGAGAATAAGGCACTAGTTCATGGAGTTCTTGGGCATAAGATTGAGAGTTCATTTTTTTAATTGGAACGCTAAGTCAGTGATCAGGTTGTGAGCTGTAACAACGTGCTTGCTTGAAGTTTATGAATCATTTTGAGGGCTGAATACCTTTTGAGAATACATTGTTTGCATCCTGGAGGTAGTACTTCTATTGTCTCCAATGTATGGGCAACATTATTGTCAATAAATCAAGCTCTCTTTGTCTACAATGGGTATATGTGTCAATAGTTGGTTGGCATCATTGCAAGCTTGTTAGAGCTTAATGGCTACAATTTAGAAGAGTGACATGATTAGAATCTGAAAGGTCCACCCATATTCAGTGATTAATGCAAAAAGGAATAGAACTTGGAAGCTGAGTAGAAATGTTGGCATTGAACTTGTCATGCAACTTATGTGGTTGAATATTTGGGCAAACAAATTGAAGGAATAGTGCATGTCATATGCTGTAAGGAAGTCTAGACATGTTGTTTTTTTTAAACTGAAAATAACTTACTATAGCATACCTTGATGCTCATACATGCGTGAATACTGCTATATGCCTTGCTATTTGACTTGCTATGAACACAAACTGTGAAATAAGGTTGTGCTGAATACTGTAATTTTCTGCAATTTTAGATTATTAAAAGTTCTTTTCTTATATGAATACGAGAAGCCTGTGTTACTATTATGATCACAATGCTTAAGTGTTGATGCTCAGCTAAGAGTATACATGTTGAAACATGTTTGGACAAGTTTGGAAGCTTAGATAATGTGTATATTGTAGTGAATTTACTGCTGAAAATAGCAGGATTGAAATTGTCCATACAGTGAATAGAATGATTGTTCTGAGCAAAGTGTTGCTGAAAACTGTTGATCCGAGTTTTTTATAGAGCGGATTTCTACCACAAAATTTGGCTAAAACCCCTATCGAGAGCCTTACCCATAGCTTAGACCCTACATCTTATCACTTTGAGTTTACTCTTCAAGCACTAGGTATGCTACATTATTGCTTCTCGGTTATGATAACTCTAGAAAGTGGGGGAGTAAGTTCTTAGGAGGGATGTCAATGTCAAGGGTAAAAGGGATGGGTTATCTTAATGAAGGTGGAAATTGATTACACCTAGGGGTTGAGTAAGTACATAGATTTTTTCAAAGGACTATATTCCAACTACACGAGGGTTCCACTTGCATCACCAAGATTTGGAATCTATCACCATCATTAGAGGACACCTCACCCTTGTTCACAAGTCAATGTCCATATCATGGTGTCATTTGGATCTTATACAAAAGCTTACAAGCATGGATCCCCTCTATCACATGCTTATATGTATTTTTATATATAAGGAACTAAAGTCAAAGTAACTTTTGGAAGCCGTTTTTTATAATTTTGATAAATCCTAGGGGAAAGCGAATTTCAAGAAAATTATTGTGAAGCCTGACTATTTCGACTTGGTCTATAAAGTTCTCAGGGAAGTTACTATATGTATATCCTCTACATCACGTGTGTTCAAGGTCTATTTATAAATATCCTTATCTATGATTTTTTTCCAGAATAAAACATAACCCTTTTCTATTCAATTTCTAAATAATCCCTTTATATTATACCCTTTTGTATGTAAAAAATGTATAAAAATTGTATTTTAAAAATACCTTATTTTGAACCCACGTGATGCACACATATATTAATGAGTAACCTACTCGAGATAAAGTTACAAAATAAACTTTTTTTAGATTCTTCACTGATTTGAAGTTACGAAGGCGCAGACTACTGGTTGCACGCAATTTTCTTCTCTCTTTCACCCTTATCACATCAACTTCCCATTTTATCCTTCTTGTAAATATATTATAATAATGCACTTTTGATACCCACCTCTTGTAATCTAGCTCCCTTTCTCTAGCTTGTCTACCACCACCTTTGGCTTCTTGCATGATCACCAAGGTGGGGACTTGTCCCATCCACTATTCTCCATATTTTCAAAGATGCCATACATAATCTAAGACTATGTTAATAAGAAAGATTAGCTTAATCTAATCTCTCATGGAGGCTATATAAGGTACCCATGGAGATGTAAAAAGGGACAATGACAAGCACATGAGAGCACTCTAGAATACCCTCATACTAGTCCATCTCTTTGAGGTAAGCTATGAATGAGTCTCTTTTATTATGTATCATTCCATGAATACATAATGACAAGCTTTCTCTACCTCTTCTCCTGTTGTCTTCCTCTCTTCTCATCTCTCTCTCTCTCTTTCTCTCTCATATTCTAATATGGTGTCTAGATCATATGTACTCTCTTCTAGTTCTCCCTCTACATTCATACTTAAACTTATTAAGTAAGACTTGCCATATACTCTATTGGTGGGGAATCCTTATTTTCTCATGTTATATATATGTTCATGGGAGAATTTAGGAGCCATCCCCTCTCTTAACCTTCCGTCATCTTCATTTTCATTAAGATGGGCTACAAATTCTCTCTCGTGAAGTTATGTTTTGGTTCTTTCCATTCTCTTTTAGGAAAGGGATGTCCTAGCCCCTTGGTTAGGTGGTCCCTTTCTTTAGCTCTCTTAGTGAGGATTGGAGGCTGGGTGGGTAAGAGACAATCCATTCATCTTTTCAGCCCTCATTTTTGGTCCCCCTCTACTGAGGAATTATCAAGCTACGCTCTACAATTCTATGAAGGAAGAAATATCTAAGAAGTTGTCCTCTTCTTCAATGAGTGTTTGTCAAGGGAACACTAAGGAGAAATGTTTATCAAACCCTATTCAAGGGATTCATGCATAAATGTATAGTCCTATTTTCTACAACTTTCAATCGGTTCAAAACATTAGGGTGGTTGTGTGCATTAGTAGAAAGATACATTTTTAGAAAAGGTTGGTCTTCTATTTTAGAGCTGAGAGGTTGAGAGAGATCTTGTTGTTCCCTGATCCCATAATATTCCCTATTTTGGATTCTAACATCTCCTTTAATGTGCACATATTCGTTCTACTCTAAGTGCATCCCATGAACCATAGGGATTTGTACAGACCTATTCGTCCTCTTGCTAGGCAAACTGTGCACATAATAGTTAGCATAAAGTTAGGTTCTAAAATATCATAAGGGGCTTATTGGGCCCTCATCGTCTTGCTGAGATTAATGCATCTATGAATCCATTTATTCTCCCTTTAATAAGATATGACTTGGGCCTAGATGTGTTCATCTTTGTTTTATATTGAGCTAGATCAACATCTTTCTATCATGGCTTTTCCAAGCTTTTTTGGGCACAAAGGTGAGAAAACTCTAGACTTTCTAGGATGACTTAGAAATGGCCTTCCCAGTCACAGGCCGAGATGATGAAGCAACCAAAGTACGAGCTTTCTCTTTAGTTCTAAAGGATGATGCTCGAGTGTGGTATCAAGCTCTCCTGGAGGCTACAAGGGGTAACTCGGAGGATCTCAAGACTGCATTCTTCCACAAGTACCAAGATACAGAGCCTCTTGAACATATTTGGAGACAACTCTTAGATCTTCGCCAAACCTTACCAGGGGAGTACCAAGCATATGAATGCGTGTTTATAAAATTGTGGGATAAATGGATAGTTGCCTTAGCTGAGGGAGAGAGAGTACCTAATTGCCTTAAAGAAAGATTGTTTTGTGGACGAACTTTACCCTGTACTAAGGAAGAATGTCAAAGGAAAGTTTCCCACATCCCATAAAGAATCAATCACTTATGATAGGGAGAAAGATAGGAAATTGAAGTATCAAGCCCAGTTGAAGGGGAGAGTTGAGCCCATGTAGGTTTTACCAACCATGCCAATGCCTAGAGAAATAGCAGAGGCCCCACCTGAACCAAAGATGCCATAGTAAGAGCTTCTACAATGCATTACTAATCAACTTAAAAGCCTTTTGTTGAATCTAGTGCAAGGAGTACGACCCCCTCCCCTTGGAAATGAAGGCAATAGGGATCCAGGGAGATAAGAAAGAGAGTATGTTTGCTATAATTGTGGGGAGACTGGCCATGGTATATACTTTTGCCCTCATCCCAGGCATCTGCTAGGAAATGGATTCCAACTAAGAAGGAGATGACAACAAGTGACACCACCTAGGGAGAGGCTTATTCCACCGAATCCAGGGCCTCCACCACTGGTTCAAGTTCTCCAGCATCCTCAACTACTTGTAGAGGTGCCACTCTTGCTTGTCTAGCCGCCAGAGAATTGTGACGTCAGGATAATCAGTTTGGATGAGAGTGATGTCAAAGGGAAGACCAAAGTAGCAGAGGTTGAAGCAATGCTAGTGAAGAAAGCCCGTAGAATTGAGAGGATGGAGCCTACACTACTAGAGGAGGTTGAAAATATGGAAGAAGAGGCAGAGTCTTCAAAGGCTGCAAAGACATGTGGTAGTAAAAAGAGGAGGGCTCGCTCACGCTGATGCATTGAGCCAGATGATTTTTCCCTGGGTAAAGGTACTAGAGCTTATGATTTGCTTGCTGATGTGAGGGATCAAGGGCCAAAAATTTCATGGCCACAATTACTGCATCTATCTCCAACAGTGCAGCGACAATGGTCAAAGATGGTAAGCATTAGACCCATAAAGAATAGACACGTGAATGCAATCAAGGCTAGAAAGACGAAAGATATTGTGCCTCTAGTGGAAGCCGAAATCAATGGGCAGAGAGTATCAAAGACATATATGGATGGAGATGTAGAGATTTATGTCATGACAAAAAAGTTGATGCATTATTTGGGATTAGAAGTAAGTGAAACTACTAAATTTGGGGCCAAAATGGCTAACAATGTAGTAGTAAATTGTTTAGGAGTTATAAAGAAAGTCAAGGTAAAAGTGTGTGGAGTGTAATTGGAGCTTGACATGTATGTGATGCCAGTGAAGGGAGACCACTATCCACATTCTTGGGTAACCATGGCTAATGGGAATGAAAGCTAGACAAGATTGGGAGACAGGGGCTTTAGAGCTAAGACCACAAAAGGGGTTGCAAAAAAAAAGAGGAAGAGCACTATCTACAACATAAAGGAGGGACAATGGGAGGATCTTGTGTTAGAGACCACCGCTGATGAATGGAGTTCTAGCGAGGATTGGTCATCTATGATAGAGGGCGAGTCTTTTAATGAGGAGGAAGAAAGCTCTCTAGAAGTGATGGGGATTACATTGAAAGGGCCTTCTAGTAGTGAAATTCCATAGCGGTTTCCAAAGGTCAAGTAAAAGGGGTTAGAAAAAATGTTGGCTAAGGATCTATCAGCTGAGGAGAAGGCAATCTACATGGAAGTGGTGATAAAACACTTTGTACTTTTTATTTTTGATTATGAACACATCACAGGTGTGTCAGCAGTACATCACATTAATCTAAAAGATGGAGCAAGGCCAGTGGTGCAGCAGCTACGACAGTTGGGAGTAGTTCAGCAAAATGCTCTACTCACTGAGGTGCAACGACTTTTGAAGGCAAGTTTCATCTATCCAGTTTAGGGAACTTAGAGTGGGTTTTACCAGTAGTGGTGACACCCAAGAAGAACAACAAATGGTAGATTTGTGTGGACTACAAGTTGCTAAATGCTACAAAAAAGAGAGATCACTTCCCTCTTCCCTTTCAGGATGGAATACTCAACGAGGTAGTTAGGGACGAGAGATACACTGTTTGTGATGGGTATTCAGGTTATTTCCAGCAGATCCGAATAGCTGAGGAGGATCAACAGAAGACCACCTTCATCACGCCTTGGGGGTGTTTTGCTTACAAAGTAATGCCATTTGGATTAACAAATGCCCCAGCTACCTTCCAGTGATTCATGAATTATGTCTTCCAGCCATATTTTGGTAAGTCTATCAGTGTCTTTATTGATGATTTTTGTATTTATAGTTCTAAGGCTCTTCATCTAGGGAAGGTGGATGAAGGTTTCAATCGCCTCGTACAAATGGGAGGGTAGCTAAACCATGAGAAGTGTCGTATTGGCGAAAGTAGTGTAACTCTGTTAGGGCATGTCGTAAGTGAGAAAGACATTAAAGCAGATCCAAACAAAATTAAGGCCCTATTGGTGGTGCCGTCACCATCTTCAGTGAAGCAACTAACCTCTTTCATTTAGAAGGTGCGATATATGGAGCAGTTCATTCATCTCCTCTCCCAATTAGTGTTTCCACTGCAACATTTGACCCACTCTGAGGAGCTCCTATGGAGTGAAAAAAGCAAAAGGTGCTTTCACGAGGTGAAGAAGGCTCTTAGCATCCTTCCCATAATTTTATAGCCTTGCTGGGATCAAGAGTTTTTTGTCAACCTGAGTTTTGGGAAAGATGCTCTAGGGGTAGCACTAATACAAAAGGATGCTAAAACTGGCCTAATGAGGCCGGTTTACTTTTCTAACAGAGTAATGACAACATCAGAACGAGGGTACAAGATGGTGGAGGTGATGGTTTTGTCTCTAATGTTTGTTGTAAGAAAGTTTCATCCTTATCTTCTCCCTAGGCCGTTCATAGTGATCACAACAGAAGAGCATTTTTTTTGTGCCTTATAGCACATGGATGTTTTAGCCAGAATTGCTAAGTGGCTGATACAACTCCAAAAGTTTGACTACACCTTCAAGGTGGAGGACTCTACTCGAGCATGCCTAGCTGATTTGTTGACCCATTGATGCCATCAAAAGAAGAAAAAAAAGAAGGGAAAGGTAAAAAAGGAGACATCTCCTCTTGAGGACCCGCCACAGGTGGAGAATGCCCATGCCCTCTACTTCGATGGGGCCTACAAATGTATTAAAGACAGAGCGGCAGCATGAATAGTGGTGTTCAGTCTCAAAGGTGACAAACTTTATGGAGAAGGTATCAGCTTGGAGGATGTCCATTCTAACAATGAGGTAGAATATCAAGCCTTGCTTTTAGGTTTGAGGTGGTGCCTCTCACATGGTGTCACTAGATTTAATGTTTTTGGGGATTCTATGCTAATTGTTAAGCAAATGAAAGGAATTTGAGATTGTAAAAATGATAACTTAGCCGTGAAAATGAGAGAAGCTAAAACTCTCATTAGGAAGCTATAGAAAGCCCAAATCTATTTTGTGCCAAGGCGCACAAACGGTGACGTAGATGCTCTACCAGTTGAAAAATTGAAAGAGATAATGGTGGGCATCATTGCAGTAAAGCTCCCCTTATTTCAGGATAAGTTTCAACTACAAGATGTACTTTATTTTCTTGAGCATGGTGAGGCACCTTCACATATGAGTAAGAGTGAGAAATGGTGGTTGGCTACTAAGGCCACTAAAATACTGCTTGATAAATGATGTGTTCTATTGCAAAGGAAAGGATGCAGTGCTTAGAAGGGTGTCAACAGCAAAGGAGATTATGGATGTGACTAAAAGCTGCCATGAGGGGGTTTGTGGCAGACATTTTGCTGAAGAAATAACCAGTAGAAAGATTCTCCAAGATGGTTTTGTGTGGCCTAATCTGTATTGAGATGTGCAACATTGGTGCCGCACTTGTGATGGTTACCAAAAGGCCGGACCAAGGAAGCTAGTGCATGAGAAACAAAATCCCATAGCTACATATTGCCCATTTGAGAAATGGGGGATTGATGCAATAGGGCCACTCCCCTGAACTCAGTGTGGCAAGGAATACATCATAATGGGTGTGGACTACATGACAAGGTGGACAAAGGATTCAGCAACTAGTAGGATAACAGCCCAAGATGTGGGGAAATTAGTGTTTGAAAACATTTGTTGCAGGTTTGGCACACCTTTAGAAATTATCTCTGACCGAGGTCCTGGTTTTAGGGCTAATCTAGTGGGGGAGCTAATGGAAAGGCTAAAAATCAAGCGCATGTATTCTACTCCCTACTACCCATCACAGTGTAATGGTTTGGTAAAAAATGTGAATGGACTAATTTGTAAGATAATTACCAAGCAAGTACACATGCACCCCAAGCACTGAGATTAAAAATTGAGTGCAGCTCTTTGGGCTTACATGACTTCATTCAGAACCTCACTTGGCTATATTCCATTTCACCTCGTTTATGGCCAAGAGGCTTTGCTTCCTATAGAGGTAGAACTAGCCAGCTTATGTGTTTTAGTAGCCAGTCGAGAGAAGAATCAAGATAAGAAGTTAGAGAAAAGGATCTTGGATCTAGAGAGGTTGGAGTTAGACAGAGAAGTAGCGGTTGTCCAACACTATTCTATGTAGGCTGAAGAGAGGAGGAAGACATTTAATAAGAAGCTGGCTAGCAAGCACATAAGGAAAGGATCACTTGTCCTACACTATGATAACTTCTTTGATAACAGAAAGGATGGTAAACTTGTGTTCAAGTGGGAAGGGCCATTCATGGTCATAAGGAGATATCCAAATGGCACCTATAAGCTAGGTGACATGGATGGGAGGGTTCACAAGACAAGGGTAAATGGATCAAGCCTTATTTTCAAAGAAATAGAGACACTTTGGAGCACTCATTCGACGAAGAGCCACCAATGGGGGTGCAATCCTCCTTGCTCTATTGGACCATCATTAGTAAGCTAGAGATATCAATGTCTCTAGCCTAAGGGGAGGGCTAATGATTCGAGTTTTTTACAAATTGGATTTCTATCACAAAATTTGGCCAAAATCCCTATCAAGAGCCTTACCCATAGCTTAAACCCTACATCTTATCACTTTGGATTCACTCTTCAAGCACTAAGTATGCTACATTATTACTTCTCGGTTATGATAACTCTAGCAAGTGGGGGAACAAGTTCTTAAGAGGATGTCAATGTAAAGGGTGAAGGTGGAAATGGATTACACCTAGGGATTGAGGGAGTACATAAATTTTTTCAAAGGACTAGTCTCCAATTACACCTAGGTTCCACTTGCATCACCAAGATTTGGGATCTATCACCATCATTAAAGGACACCTTACCCCTGTACACAAGTCAATGTCCACATCATGGTGTCATTTGGATCTTACACAAAAGCTTACAAGCATGGATCTCCTCTGTCACATGCTTATATGTATTTATATATATATAAGAAACTAAAGTCAAAGCAACTTTTGGAAGCAGTTTTTTATAATTTTGATAAATCTTAGAAAAAAAAAATTTCAAGAAAATTATTGCAATGCTTGACCGTTTCGACTTGGTCTACAAAGTTTTAGAAGAAACTTTTTTCAGATTCTTCACCGATTTGAGGTTATGAAGGCGTAGACTGCTGGCTATATGTAATTTTCTTCTCTCTTTCACCCTTATCACATCAACATTCCATTTTATCCTTCTTGTAAATATATTATAATAATGTGCTTTTGGCACCCACCTCTTGTAATCTAGCTCTCTTTCTCTAGCTTGTCTACCACTACCCTTGGCTTCTTGCATGATGATCTCTATATTTTCAAAGATGCCATACATAATCTAGGATTATGTTAATCAAGAAGATTAGCTTAATCTAATCCCTCATGGAGGCTATATAAGGTGCCCATGGAGATGTAAAGAGGGACAATGACAAGCACATGAGAGCACTCTAGAACACCCTCATGCTAGTCCATCTTTTTGAGGTAAGCTATGAGTGAGTCTCTTTTATTACGTAGCATTCCATGAATACATAATGGCAAGCTTCCTCTACATCTTCTCCTCTTGTCTCCCTCTCTTCTTATATATATATATATATATATATATATATATATATATATATATATATATATATATATATATATATATATATATATATCTATATATATCATATTCTAATATGGTATCTAGATCATATATACTCTCTTCTAATTCTTCCTCTACATTCATAATTAAACTTATTAAGTAAGACTTTCCATATGCTCTATTGGTGGGGAATCCTTATTTTCTCATGTTATATATATGTTCATGGGATAATTTAGGAGCCATCCCCTCTCTTAACCTTCCGTCATCTTCATTTCCATTAAGATGGGCTACAAATTCTCTCTCATGAAGTTATGTTTTGGTTCTTTCCATTCTCTTTCAGGAAAGGGATGTCCTAGCCCCTTGGTTAGGTGGTGCCTTTCTTTAGCTCTCTTAGTGAGGATTGGAGGCTAGGTGGGTAAGAGGCAACCCACTCATCTTTTTAGCCCTCACTGTCATTGCATTGGAAGACTCAAATTGATTAGTCAAAAATCCTTGGTTTGCAAGGAGTCAAGCATAGTTTGTAATATGGAAAATGAAGATAGAACAGACAACATTCCCTAGATTGTGGGAGAAAAGCTTGATAGCAACAATTATGCCATATGGAAGTTTTGCATGTCTCTATGTATATCCAATGCCATGGTAATGCAAATAATGAATTGCAGCTCTCCTAAGGATGTGTGGGACATTTTGATAAGATAATATGGCACCAAAAATTTAACAACATGGAGAGAAAGGGCAAGTCCATACAAGACTACGTGACAGAGATCAAGACCATTGCAGATCAACTGTCATCTATTGGTACTCAAGTTGAATATGAAGACATGGTTGCTGTGACTTTGAATGGATTGGGTCCAGAGTATAAGTCTTTCGATACTTTTGTGTCTGTGCGGGCTGAAATGCTAGAGTCAATGAGTTGGTTGAATTGCTTATCCATGAGGAGGTTAAACTTGGCTTGGGTATAGGATCTATCAGTACAAAAAGAAAGGATGTAGTCTTTTATTCCAATCAATGTGGCAGTGGCAGCCATGGTAGAGACTATGGTTATGGTAGAGGAGGCCAATAAAATGCATCGTATGGCAATAATAACTAGCATGGATCAAATGCAAGTGGTGGAAACTTCAAAGGCAGGGGAGATCTAGCTCTCGTGGTAGAGGCTCTTGGCAGTAGCAGTGCCCATCTGACAATTCGAATAAGGATAAGGATTGTCATTACAGTGGAAAGTATGATCATATTGCAAAGGACTGCTAGAAGAAGCAGGGCAATCAGAAGGGCAAACAACATGGACACTTTGCTTCATCCACTTAGGCAGATGATGCTTCAGGAGATAGACTATTTGCCATGCAGTATGTGAAAGACAGGGCTACTGAAAAATCCATTGATGTTGCAGTATGGTACATTGATTCAGGGGCATCAAATCACATGACCCCTCACACTGATTGGTTCATTGACGTGGTGGCTGAGAGAAATGGCTATGTATGCATAGGTGATGATACTCAACATAGCATTGAGCATAAAGGAAAAGTGCCTCTTGTGATTCATGATGGTAGGAAGAACCACTTACATGATGTATTGCATGTCCCATCGATTACAAAGAACTTATTGTATGTGTGCTAGATGACCGAGTAGAACTTGTAGGTTAGGTTCAATAAGCATGGGTGCTTTATTGAAGAATTTGGCAATGGATGCAAGTTGATTGCTCGTGGTCATAGGAATGGCAATATGTTTGCTCTTGATACCACTTTGCAAGAGCTGAATTCAGCTATGTTTTCCAATGGTTTTGGCACTATTAGAGATTTGGAAATTTTGCATAAGAGAGTGGGGCATGTTAACTTGTAGAGGCAGCAAATGATGTAGAAAAAACAACTTGTTTCAGGTTTACCCAAGCATTAGGGCCGAAAATGCTTCAAAAAATGCACTTTTGTTAATCACGGGATTAAGAAAAGGGCCAAAGAGAGTTTGCCACGTGTGCAAGAATATGGTATTGTTGTCTCCTCTTTTTTGGAGACAGTAGAGTCCACTTCGTGATTCTCTCCTCCTTTTTAGCCAAAATCTCCAATGTCTGACATGTTTTGGTAGTCCCGAAGTCCTTATTTACTTATAAAATCTGACAAATGACATAATAAAGTTGTTGTGAAGTTAATGATGATTTTTTTGAAAGTCGAGAACTTTTTGGCACCCAATATATTTTCATTAGTCTTCTTAATATTCCTTTTTAGTTCATTCACCTTTCTCAGTGAGCTTCTTTCTCTACTTTTTAGTTCATTTATCTTTCTCAATGAGCTTCTTTCTCTGCGAATTTAATTTAAGTATGGCATCCAGAAGGCACTCTTCTCATTTATTAAACTCTTGTACTGTCTATAGGCACAGACTTGATGAAAATTGGGAGCCAAAGATCTTTAGTATAAACGATTAGGTTGCCATGCTGCCCTCTTGCAAGGATTCTCACAAGGTGAAAAGAAAAAAACAAGAGGATATTAAACATCACTAGAAGGGATGTATCATTTCTTTCAAAATTATGCATGAAGGGTGGTTTATTAAACTGCAACATGTTTACATGGCGAAGGATATCCACTTGCCTCCAAACGAGCGTGTTTTGCAGCAACCACATTGTAAGACTTAAGTTGATAACGTTTTTTTTTTCATTTAAGCAAGTACTAATAATGAATTCTTGGTTGTAGATATATTTCTATCAACAAGTACGGAATGACAACCTATGGAAAGTTTAAGTGGAACCTTCCATACGATTCATAAAGTGTTCACAGACATTATCTATGCTGATCAGATTGTGGGTTCTTTTATTATGCATGTTTTGTGGCTTTGTGGAGGGGAATCAGGATCAACTAGTGTGATTACCCTATCCAAAATCAACTCAATACATTGCTCCCTTATCCACCACATATATGAGTTAGGGTAATCTTAGCACTGAAAAAATGTAACAAGTTGGTAAACTAAAAAAGGGTCCCTAAAAAAACCAACAATATGAAAGAGTCTTACATTCACTCCATCTATCTTGAGTATCTTTGAATCTATTGTCCTGTAGACATTTGAAAAGAACTCTCTTTCCACAAATATATGTATGACTTTGTGACTTTGCGATGGTACTTCTTCTTAGAGAGAGTTATATGGTTTTCTAGGATCAACAATATTCTCATATGTGGTGTCCAAGAAGGTAGTCACGAGCCTGCCAGCACTGCAAATGGAAACATGTAACTAAAATAGACAATCAAATAAAATAAATAATTAACCAAAAAGCAAGCAGTATTCCATTCAACCCACATTATTCCTTGGCCATGGATACCACTTAGAGAGTTCATGAGGATAATTTCACTGGTGAGTGTATCCGATGTAATGAAAAAAAATATGGTAGTTGTGATGGAATCAAAAGATTTGAAAGGCATTGCTATATTTGAACCAAATCTAAAAAAATTTTCCATTGATAATAGTGGATCAACAATACACATAATTTTAGAGATTTATTGGCTAAGAGATGCAATCAATGTCCTAAAGCTAATAGCAAAAATAAAGGCGTGTTATTTGCAATCAATATCACAATTATTCTATATACTAAAAATTTTTAGAGTCAAAATGCCTTACCTTATGCAATAATAAACTACAGAATCTAACAATTAAATATTCTTTTTACAACTAGCATGGACTTACCCTCATGAGATATGCTAAGATAGTCCTCTTCCTCAGAAGTGCAAGAAACATTGATAACCATTTGCCCATACACCTCACCCATTCTCTTATAATTAACAGGTCCAAGTACATTGATTTTTCTCTTGCAAACATCATCCTCAGTACCTTATTCTGCTAATCATATTAAAATCTTTGTTCATTAGGGTGATCTTATGAGCATGAGCAACAACAATGTAAGGATAATTCATAAAGTCAATAACAAAGTCTTCAACTGCCTCCTAAAGAGAAAGAATCGCTACAAGCTACCATTTCTTTTGCAGGCAAGCTACCATTTCTTTTGCAAGCTAGTTTTAGTCAACATTCTTGAAAATCTATAAAAAATATCCTTGATTTATTGGCTAATCAAGTACTGTAGGGGAGATTGGAACCTTAACAGTTGTCTGCTTTGTCCTTGTTATTAATACTGCCTGAGAAAATGATAGGAAGAGTGATAAAGAACATGAACTTCCTTGAGTAGAAGAGGATCTAGATTGATTTGCTGGTTGATCAAGCACTCTAGGGGAGATTGGAACCTTGACAATTGTCTGCTTTGTCCTTCTAATCATTATTGTGCCCCTGAGAATGTGACAGGAAGAGTTAAAAAAAACTATTTGCTGGTATGGTTGATACGACATGGAGAGGATAAGTTGATATGATGCGAGAGTAGCAAAGCCAAATTTTCACAGGGTCCTATTCGCGCTATATCAGGGAGCAGCTCATATGGCGCGAGCGTGGCAAAGCATAATGTTTGGTACTATACTTCTCACTAAATATCGTGGATGACCTGATATGGTGCGAGAGTGGCACAACCAAATCTCCGTAGGAGGAGTCCTTGCTCCGTATCGTGGAGGAGTAAACATGCGCGTGTAAAGTACAATCCCCCTATAATGACTTATTTTTTGTAAAACCTTAAATACATAAAAAAAATTCAAAAAAATATCCATAAGTTTATTAGGCTTTGAAATTTGTTTAGAAAATTGTTAATATTTTTTTGAGCTCGTTTGCTATTTTAAAACTATTTTAAAGCAAAAAAGGGCCTAAAAATGACCAAAAAGTCACAAAAAATCACCCAAAAATAGCATATCCGATACGTGCGTTTGATTTTTTTGTGATTTTTTGGTCATTTTTAGGCCCCTTTTTGCTTAAAAATAGTTTTAAAATAGCAAACGAGCTCAAAAAATCTTAACAAATTTTAATTTTTTTTCAAAGCCTAATAAACTTATGGAAAATTTTTGGATTTTTTTTGATAGATTTAAGGTCTCACAAAAATAAGTCATTATAGGGGGATTGTACTTTGCACGCGCATGTTTACTCCTCCACGATATGGAGCAAGGACTCCTCCTACGGAGATTTTGTTGTGCCACTCTCGTGCCATATCAGGTCATCCACGATATTTAGGGAGAAGTATAGTACCAAACATTATGCTTTACCACGCTCGGGCCGTATGAGCTACTCCACGATACAGCGCGGATAGGACCCTGCGAAAATTTGGCTTTGCTGCTCTCGTGTCATATCAACTTATCCTCTCCATGTCGTATCGACCATACCAACAAATAGTTTTTTTTAAACTCTTCCTGTTATATTCTCCGGCGCAATAATGATGACAAGGACAAAGCAGTCAATTGTCAAGGTTCCAATCTCCCCTAGAGTACTTGATCAACCAACAAATCAATCTAGATCCTCTTCTGCTCAAGGAAGTTCATGTTATTTATTTATCTAACTTCATTGACTTGTCAAAAGTTCATGTTATTTCATGTAGAGAACTTTGTATAACATCATATAATACTCTTTAAACTATTTTTTAAAAATAAATAAGATCATGAATGCTATAGAGTAAAGGAGATCTATAATCACAAAGATTATTTTGATGGTCATTTTTTTTTGGTGAAATTGAGATACATTACATTTGAAAAAATATATACAAGGATAAAGCATCAATAATATAGTGATGCTTTCAATTATAAAACCAGTCTACATTAGAATCAGAGTTCTGAGAGAGAAATAGAATCAAGTCCTTTCTATTTCTTCTTACAAATCAAGGGAAGAGATCTTAAGAGATTTGCTAGGATATGATAGCATGAGTAGTATCATCCCATGACATCAAGTCACCATTTAGGTATTGAAATCTGATAGTGCTAATAAGAATCACAATTGAGGATATTGAAATTTGAAACCCCATAGTGCTAATCATAGTTGAGGGTATGATGAGAAAAAGACTCCCAAGAACTAATATCAAGTAAGAAGTTGTATCCTTCATATTCTTCGAAGCATCCTGCACACATAAAATCGTCTTAGTCCTAAAGTTGATATGATACACAATATCACTAATACTTCTATCTATTACTTGTTTAATGTTTTTTATATTTTAAGAGACAAAATTGAATAATAAATATTTTTAATCTATTACTAGGTAAATATTTTTATCTCCCAGAAATCAAAGTACTTCCTTTCTTCTAATTATAATATATTATCATTGTCTTATCCATTAGTGCTTGCTAAAAAGTTGATATTACAACACTGTATAATGAAGATATTCTATTTTCAAGTGCCAAGATCAAGGTGAAATTTTTCACTTTCTATTCTATTAGCTTAAGGATTATCCTTAGTATATCTATTCCTACCAATTTGTATCAACACCATGGGACTCTTTTACCCATTTTTTAATGAATCAAATTGAAGAGATTGAAGAAAAAGATTGGATTTAGTTGAAACAAAATCTTATAGAATGGATGTCTTAGGGGTCGAAGTAAAGATGCGGCTTGGATGTCCCAACCTAGTTGGGTATGCTAAAAACTAACGAGATGATCTCGTCTCAGGTCCATGGAGGACCATACCTCTGTAGCTCAATCGGCAAGTAAGTGGTATCGATCCTCTGTGTAGAGACTCTTTTGATTGTTGATCACCTTCTCAAGATTTTGTGAAAGGAGACGAAGGGAGACCAATGCATGCTGTTCGTAAGAACCGGACGTGATTTTGGTGAGAAATTTTATGACAGAGTAAAATCTGCTTTAAGAACTAAGAAACAAAGCAAAGATGAGAGAATGATGATTCAAATGAATGCAGACGAAAAAAGAATAATGGCCGAAAAGAAAGAATATTCAAAAAGAAAGAATAATGGCCGAAAAGTGACCTCTGACATGAGTTAACATCCTTAGGCATTTAATGGCTAACCTCTTAAATGAATAATAAATTCTCTCATTAATCACATCTGAATGGCCAAATTTAGAGGGTTCATTATTTTAAAACCTCAATTAATTAATAACTTAATCATTTTCTTACAAGTGCCATTTTTGAAACATTTTTGGCCCTAATGGTTTGCATATTCTGACATTGGTCATGTTTGCAATGCTTGCCAGTTTGGTAAACAATCTAGGTTACCATTTGTCAAGCATGTAAGGCAGAGAAAAAATCCGTTGCAGTTAGTGCATTTTGATGTCTCGGGGCTAGCCCATAATGCATCTATGGGAGACTCTAGGTACTATGTGACATTTATTGATGATTACAGTTGCTATACTTGGGTGTATATAGTGAAGGAAAAAGATGAAGTGCTAGTTGTTTTTCAATAGTTTAAGAAGTAGGTAGAGAAATAGTTTGACTGCTATATCTCTTACTTGAGATTAGACAGTGGTGGTGAGTATGTGTCAAATGCTTTTGACAGTTTTTTGGCTGAAAATGGCATATGCAGGTAGCTTACCTATAGCTATACTCCACAGGAAAATGGAGTGGCTGAACGTAAGAACAGGGTGTTGATGGAAGCTGCTCGTGTGATGTTGAATGAGAAGAGTATGCCATTGTATTATTGGGCAGAAGCTATTATGACAGCCATGTACATTCTTAACAGGACTCCCACTGCAGGAATTCATGATGTGACACATTTTCAGAGGCTATATGGCTACAAGCCGGATGTAAGTCACATGAAGGTATTCGATTGCATAGCTTATGTGCATATCCCTGATGAGAAGAGGAGAAAGCTAGATCCTAAAGTACATAAGCGTGTCTTTCTTGGATATTCACAGGAGAAGAAGGTATACAAATGCTATGATCCCTCTACACATGAGATACCTGTGAGCAAGGATGTGATTTTTGATGATATGGCCTCTTGGTATGCATCACCTATTGTAGTGCCATATGATATGCCTTCTACACAAGTGTCTATATTTGATTTGCAGCAGAGTATTGCATTGTTAGGTAATATAGTGATAGATGTTTCTTCTTTTGTGTCTCCTTAGACAGGATTGTAACACCATCCACTAACAGCATTATGTCAATGAGGGGGAGACATGATGTATTGGACAACAAAGGGAAGGAAAAAGTCTTTGAGGATGCATCTGGTTTGATGACACTAGTATCATGACTTCAGGCTATGACTTTGCTGGCAGTTTAGATAGTGAGCTTGGCATTCTGACTGTCTACCTAGCACAAGGCACAGTGGGTATATTCCACCTCATGAGAGAAGGGAATCGAGTAGTGCACCATAGCTTAGACGGTTGCATAGAGTTAGATACCATATTGACAGGTTGACTTATAGTGGTTACTCTACGAAGCACTATGCTTATATGAAAAAGGTGATGGAGATTAAAGAACCAGGTACATATGCTGAAGCAGTGAAAGATGAGCATTGGTGCATTGCTATGGATGAGGAAATTGATGCCTTGGCTGAAAATGCAACATGGCATCTTGTGCCACTGCCTGCAAGGAAAAAGACATTGGCTACAAATGGGTCTAGAAGATCAAATTCAAGTCAGATGGCAGTGTTGAAAGGTATAAAGCCAGGCTAGTTGCTAAGGGATATGCTCAATAGTATGGACTTGATTATGAGGAAACATTCAGTACTGTTGCCAAGATGGAAACCATACGCACAATGATTGCATTCGCTGCTACTAAAGGCTAGAAATTGTAGCAGATGGACGTTAAGAATGCCTTTCTTAACGGTGACTTGGCAGAGAATGTTTGCATGGATCAGCCTGAAGGATATGTTCACCCTGATTTTCAACATTATGTGTGCAAGATAAAAAAGGCATTATATGGGCTGAAGCAGGCTCTGAGAGCTTGGCATGCAAGGATAAGTAGTTACTTGCAGAGTTTGGGATTTACTATTGGCAGGGCTGATCACAGTTTGTTTACAAAAAAGACAAAAAAAGGCTTGGTAGTGCTAGTCATCTATGTTGATGACTTGATCATCACAGGTGATGATGACTTTGGGATATAGCATGTTATGCATATGTTGAAATTTGAATTTGACATGAAAGATTTAGGTGAACTAAATTATTTTTTGGATATTGAGGTGATCAAGGCTGAAAATGATTGGCTGATGCAGAAACACTATGCCATGGAAATGCTGAAGAAATACGGCATGGTTGAATGTAAACCACTGGATATGCCTCTTGATCAAAATGTCAATTTGGACATTAGCATTGGAGCTGAAATTGATGATGTGACTATGTATAGGCAGATGGTTGGTAGTTTGATCTACTTGACTATCAGTAGGCTGGTGGAGTTATCCAGTTGGGCTCATAAGTCAGTTCATGCAGAAGCCTAGGAAGCCACATCTAGATGTTGTTAGGAAGATTATGAGATATCTTAAGTCCATTGTAGATTATGGGCTGTTCTATGTGAGAGATAAGCCCTTGAAAGTAGTTGGATACACAGATGCAGATTGGGCAAGATGCTCATATGACTGTAGATCTACAAGTGGCTATGATTTTGGATTGGGACGAAATGATCAGCTAGAGTAGCAAGAAGCAACTTATAGTTGCTTTGTCGAGTAAGTACAGGGGTGCTGCATTGGTAGCATGTGAGATTGCATGGCTACTCAAGCTTATGACTGATTTGGACATATAGGAGGATGCTCCAATGACTTTGCTATGTGACAATCTTTAGTAGTGTACTCCTTGCTACGAATTCAGTATACACGCAAGGACTAAACACATTGAGGTACACTACCACTTCATCAGAGAGATGGTTCTTGTAGGGAGAATTGATCTCATGCATGTAAAGACTGATGAATAGGTTGCAAATATCTTTTCCAAGTCTTTGGGTAAATATAAGTTTAGTGTTTTTAGACAGCCACTTGGTGTATAGATGCTATCTTGAGGGGGATTGTTAGACTTCAAGCTCGACTTCTCTATCATTGGTATGATTGTACCCGACACTTAGCGTGTCCAACTGTACACATGTTGACATTGGATAAGTCATTGTTTAGCTTAGCTATCTTTGGTGTGAATGGTCTTGTTGTGACCTTAGGTTTTAAGTAGTCTCTTTAGTTATGTGTTATGAAAAAATGAAGAAGTGCGTGTGAGCTCTCGACTCTGCACTGTTGGCTCCATTTTTTCTCTCACTTTCATCAAAAGACCCATGGGTGGAGAGTGCCGGTCTCCAAGGCAAGGAAGAAGTCATTGTCTATTTGGTGGGGTCTTGACTTCCATCATTAGGGAGGCATTGGGGGAAGCATAAGGTGATGAAGGAGTTGGTGAGACACCAGACAGGTCTCCTCTCTAGCAAGAGTAGGAATAGTCTAGTGAGAGAACTGTGAGTGACAAAGAAGGAAAATAGGAAACACAATCTAGCCATGGAGGGGCCAAGAAGTCCAAGAAGAAAACCCGCCAAAAAGGAGAGCGAAAGAGGAGAGAAGGAAGAAGGACAATAGGAAACATAGTCTAGCCATGGAGGGGCCAAGAAGTCCAAGAAGTCCAAGAAGAAAACCCCCCAAAAAGGAGAGCGGAAGAGGAGAGAAGGAAGAAAGAAAGAGCTGAATACCTCAAGGCCCAAAGGGAATCCAGGAGGCAAAAGAAGAGAGAAAGAGAAAAGTAGATGAAGAGGCTAAGGAACTCAGAAGGAGAGAAGAAGAGGACATCGCTAGGGCCATATGCTTGTCAGTGAAGCAACCCTCCAGAGAGGAGCTAGCTACCATGAGCCTACACAAAGAAGAAGGCCCAAGGACAAGTTTCCAAGTGCCACAAATTATGCCACCCCTAGTAGTAAAAGGCAAGGGCGAGGGTTTGATTGAACTTATCCTACCTGTCCTAGTGCTTGCCACCCCAGTCTCTACACCCACCCAAGGCACTTCGCCTACAATAAATGCTAGTAACCTTATGGCTTGGGTGAGATTTCTGATCAATAAAGAGATAGCTCAAGGTGCAAGTGGAGGAACCCCATTGATGGGAACAAAGAGACTGATAGCATGTGCAGATGTGGGATCATGACAAGATCCTAAGAGACAGAAGGTACAAGCATCCACAGTGACTATCCCTACAACATTGTCGTCGTCTATGGATTATGATGATTACGTCAAAGAACTCTTTTCCCATTTGAAGAGAGCAAAGGAGGAAAAGAAGCTGGTTGTGGCCAAGTTAGAAGCAGAGAAAGATGCATTAGCGGCCTTTCAGCTTGAGAAAACCCACCAAGTAGCCGGTTATTAGAGAGAAATAAGTGAGCTAAAGGCGGTGAGCTAAAGCTGAAGCTCAGAACTAAGGAGGAGCAAACAGAAAGTTGGTAGAAGAGGTTTGAAGATGAGAATTAGGATTTGGTGGAACTTCAAAGGGAGTATAAGCTCTTGATCCTACAATAAGAAGAGCTGCAAGGACAAATAAAGAGGGTCCAGGATGCCATGAAGGAGTTCACAGCTGGAGAAGAAGAGAGGGCCCAAAGATATCATCAAAACATGAATAAGTTGGAGAAGAGGGTGGTTGTGGAGCTAGAAGAGAAGAAGAGACTAGAAAGAGAAATCGAGGAACAAGAGCTAAGAATAAGGGCCTTAGCCCAAAGAAAAAATGAAAGCTTGGAAGATATGAGAAGAAGAGCATATGAATGGGTGGGCAGGAGTGAAGGACGGCTAAGAGACTTAGTGAGCCAACTAGCCCTTGCAAAAGGTGATAAAGTGTTAGTAGAAAGTAGGGTAGAGGCCACACAAATAAGCTTGGAAACCCAACAACATGCCTTCCTCAATACCCTCTTAGACGCCACACAATTAGAAGAGGAGGAGCTAATTGAATCATTAAGGAGAAAGCTAGAGTTTGGCCACAAGGCTTTAAGATACGGGCTGCACATCCAATCCCAAACAATAAGAACTGTTAAAATATTGAGAATGCATGCTAAGGAGGATCACTGATGAGCTAATTGACAATCATAATGAGGCAGAAGCATTGACAAAGAAGAACAACTAAAATTATCCAAGCATAATGCAAGTACAACTGATTGACTGATGGAATGAGTGTGGGGATGAGTACCTTTTATAGGCTTATAGTAGGTGGTATTGGTAGGTGGAGATAGGTGGAAGGGGACCATGGTATTCAACAACTGTGGTTTTAATAAACCATGCATACATGACCTAGTCTAAGGCTTTATTTGTAGTCTGTTTCTTTGCCTTGTTTGTACAAAGAGGCTATGGTGGATGTGATTGCACATTTCTCAACACCCCTTCTCAATCACAATCAAAAAAGACACTGAGTAGACAGAGGCTGTCATGAGTAGAACCTTGCTAAGTGTAGACATGGAAGAAACAAAAAACAACCATACAAAGCTAGAGGCTGTTACAAGGCCTCACTAAGTGTGTAGAGACTATAGTGTGAAGAGGTTACATGAGGAGTTTAGGAGCTTATTGTGGGAACATTAGGCAAGTCCACATGTTATACTTTAAAAGAGTCTATCAAAAAATGAGCTACAAAAGAGGGACTGGTGAGTCCTATCCTTTTGTTCTTGGGGTTCTTCTTCTCCTTCTTCTCCTTCTTCTTTAATGTTGTCTTAATCTTCTTTGATTGTAGCAAGATATGCTCTTTGAGACTTTTTCTTACCATAGCCAAATTTCTCAATATGCCCATATTTCTTACAAAAGTCACAGACTACACTCTTCTTCCCTTTCACATAGAGGAGTTGTTGGTCTCCGCTTGGGATGCTTGTTTCTCCCTTGTTCTTGATCTTCTTTTTCTCTTCCAGGAGAGAGGAATTGATGTCCACAAGTTTTGACTTTGGCATGTTGATTAATGTGGTAGACACATTATCAAACTCAGGTGGAAGACTTTTGAGAAGCACTCTGATGCAAATGTCTTCACCCATCTTCAAGTTGATTCCTGCAAGTTGTGTCAACAAGCTTTCCATATAATTCAAATGAGTTGCAAGTGAGGTATTACTTTGCATGTCAAGCCTAAAAAATTCCATTAGTAAACCATATTTTGAGGATTTGGAATGAGCTCCAAATAGGGTTTCTAATTGATCCCATGTCGCGTAAGAGGTTTCAAAATCATCAACACGGTGAAGCACAAGTGCTAAGAAGCACTAGGTGATTAGTATCAAGAGATACTAGGTGATTTGGTGACTATGATGCCCTTGAAGTTGGAATCTTAAAGATCTTTCAAGTCCGAGTCTTCCCCTCCTTGATTTGATGTTGGAGTTGCAATTAAAAACTAAGAATAGTCTAGCACAAGTGTTGAATTTGAGTGTGTCAAAGGACAAAGAGGATTAGTGTTAATCAACACTAGTATTAAGAGATACAATGTAGTTGGCACTTATGTTGAATCTTCTTTTTGCTGATTTGAAGTGGTAACTTAGCTAGGAAATCAGTGTTATAGTAGATCAGAGGGTTACTGACATTACTGAGCCAAAGGAAGTAGGAAAATGAAGAAAAAATTAAGCTTTGAGGTTGATGGCTATGGAGTCTGCATTAGGGTTTCTAGGGGCAGCCTGATTTTTCACCTTCTATGAACTGAATATTTGATCATTTCCAAAGCTTTCTTGATAGAAATGAAGCTTAGGAAGTAGGCTATCAAAGCCCTATGATGCTCGTCAACATCGCGATGTGTACATGAGGAATTGGACATACGAACAATAGAAAGCACAATCTGGACATTGTGCTATTGCAGGCACAATGCTCGAGCAAAGAGGTAGCAATGTTGGTCTTTAAAGTGATAGGGAGGAGCGCCTAGAGCAAAGGGAGAGTTTTCCAGAAGAAAGTATGAGCTGAAATGGCATGATTTGAGATATTCAAGCCCTCCATTGAAGGTGGGTAGCTATGGAGGTAGGTGAGAGATTCATGGAAAAGTGGAGGGAGCCGAAAATTCAAACTGGAATGACTCAATTAGTGGCATGATGACTCACTAACTTGAAACATGCTCTGATACCATGTCAAAATATTGAGAATGCATGCTATGAAGGATCATTGATGAGCAAATAGACAATCATAATGAGGCAGAAGCATTGACAAAGAAGAACAACTAAAATTATCCAAGCATAATGCAAGTACAACTGATTGATAATGACTAATGGAATGAGTGTGGGGATGAGTGCCTTTTATAGGCTTACAATAGGTGGTATTGGTAGGTGGAGATAGGTGGAAAGGGACCATGGTATTCAACAACCGTGGTTTTAATAAACCGTGTATACATGACCTAGTCTAAGGCTTTATTTGCAGTCTGTTTCTTTGCCTTATTTGTTCCAAACAAAGAGGCTATGGTGGACGAGATTGCACATTTCTCAATAGGAACCAGCTAAGGCCCACAAAGTTAAAGAAGCTACTTACTAAGGGAAGGCTTGACGGTCCAAGAAGTGGACTTTCTAGGATTCAATGAAGGAGAGCTACAAGAACACAAGGGAGAGGAGGTGCAAATGTCGATTGAAGAAGTAGGACCAAGACTTGAAATGGGGTAGCGAGACGAGGAGTTAGTTCTCTTGCCTCCCTCCCCATGGCTAGAAGTACATCAGGAGGTAGACACCAATGCTGAAAGAAAAGTAGAGATAAAAAAGAGGAGAATGAACATGTTGGACCATGCATGGAGGAGGCTGAGAGATCAACCATTAGTGGCCCCAAAGGCACCCATCCCTCCAAGAGAAGAATGTTTCCCAATAGACTGGAACATAGAACTCATAGTATGGGAGCCAAAAGGAGAATGGTGTTGGGGTAAAAGGCCCTTGGGGGCATGCCCATGTACAGTGACTGCCCATATTTCTTATTCATATATATATATATATATATATAATTCTTGAAAGCACCTACATTGTGTGTGCTCTTCTCTCCTACATCTTCCTCTTCTCCTTCTCCACTGCCATTGCATCCCCTTCAACTAGTATCAGAGCTTGATCGTGGAGCTTGGCCAGCCCTAGATTGAAGACCTAGAGCTTGGAGCTTCAATGCCAGCCATGGCTTCTTCCTCTTCTCAAGGTAAGATTTCATCTCCCACCTCTCTCCAACTCTCATAGGCTCTTGTTCCTTGGCTTCATTGGGCACCTTGTATGTCTCTATTTGCCCCCTTATCCTCAGGACAACCAACAAGCCCAACAGTAGTAGCTCACGTTTTTTCCTACCAACTTGGGGTTTTGCACATTCCAGATGCAATGGCGATGTCAAATCTGCCAAATTCTAATCACAAAATGTTTTGCAACATATCTGAGTTGATTTATGGCAAGAAAATGTCATGCTCTTAGCTTATGTGATGCTCTCGAGGCTTGGTATTTGATGCCCAGATGATTTGGGGATATTTGCCCAATGTTTTGAGATGCTTTGGGACTTGGTTTGAGCTTCCATAGCTTGATTTATGCACGGATTTACTACTATACATTTTTTGGGTAGCAAGGTTTTGTCAGGGACAGCTTATGCATAATGCTCTTTGTTGACATTCGGGTGTCCTGTATGATGTATTGATGCTTGGTCATCATGGTTTATGCCCAGATATGCTATTTGTGAGCTATTGAGCCTTGATTTGGATGTAGACACTTCGTTGTTGGTTGGGATTTATGCTACCTTAGTTGGCATGTTATTTTACCTCCAATTTGGTTATGCCTATGGTCTATGGGTGCTCTTGACTACTCGGGATGATATGCTGATATATTTGGATGATGCCACTTTGATGTTTATGCTCTCGGATGCTTCTTGAGCAAAGAGTAGAGCTCATTTCTTGGTTCAATGTAATTTTCTTTACAACTAGCATTTCACTTGACAATGTTTATGCCCCTTGCTACCCATTATGGGACTGATGTTTGATGTGGATGCTTTTGGGTTTGGCTGTAGTATAGCAAATGTTTGGGATTGACAAGACTTGCATTTGAGGGCTTTTTGGGAGTAGTTGGACATTGATTTGGCTTTTTCCCTTATGACCTTGGATGCTACTCGGCCTTATGCTCCAATGTTATGGATCCCTAGATGTTTGGTTGATGCAGACATGTATTGAGCAGAGTTGCTTCATTGTCTTGGTGGCAGAGTTTTATTGAGCTTTGTATGCTCATTAGTGCTTGGATTTATTGTGGGTTATTTTGGTCGATTAGTGGACTTTACAGTGCTTGGGCTGCAGTTATGGCTTGCACCTCTATTGTTTGGCTTCTATGCTAGTTGGGCTACTATTGCCTGTCCATGTTAGAGAGCAAATGCTATGTTTGCTTACATGTCTATGCACATGGTCTACTATTGTATACCTTACAGAGCCACTTATTTGGATGTTGTTGTATAGATGTTTGGGCTTCTCCTGCAGCTTGATTCTTGCAGGATACTTTGCCACTTGTTGGTCCTTACTTGACTTGGATATTCCTAGGTGGCATGATGTACTGTAGAGCTATGCGTATGCGTATGATTATGGGCTGATTTCATGGCTGAATAATGTATGCTCTTATGATAGATGTCTTATGATTTACCGTACTGTGGTTGGTTATGTCATGCAATTGGTTATGACTCTTCTTCATGTGGGAGCTTTTGCATCCTTGGTTGATGCCTTTATGTCCCCTCGTCCATTGAGGTTTCATGAGCTTTTGCAGTATGCTTCTACCAATGATGTACTTGCAAATGATTGTCTTCACGAGCAGGTTCCCTCCATTGGGATAGCCCTCAACCCCTTCAGTTTCGTGGATGCTATGGATAACCCTATTCATGATGACTTGGGTTCCTTGTCATCTTCTATAGGTTCTTCAGCTACAGATGTTGTATGCTTCCATTGTGGAAAGCTTGGGCATGTTAAAAGAAAATGTTTTAGATGGATTAGAGAGCAGTAGAGACAGAGATGGAATCGACATGAGTAGAGATTCAGCGATGTAACATGTGTTACCACTCTTTCTAGTTGTGAAGTACATGCAGTTACCCATGATGATGCAGTTGAGCATGTCCTCCTATCATCTAGTTTCCCTACAGCTTACTTGCTCAATGATCAGGCCTATGTCTTTGATTGGCTATTGGATTCTTTAGCTTCTTGTTATGTTACCCCTCATAGAGAATGGTTCTCTTCTTACAGGGAGGTTGAAAAATGTATTGATTTAGGCCTTGAGCACACTTATGCTATTGTTGGTATAGGGGACATACACCTAGTTTTTCCTGAAGGAACTTCTCTTGTGCTCCATGAAGTATTACATGTTCTTATGCTTAGTAAGAGCTTGATGTCCGTCAGTTGCATGATGCAGGTTACTCTATTTCTCTTCAGGAAGATCTGTCATGGTTGCTTGGTTTTGGCCAGAGGTTCTAGAGTTGGTTCTCATTACCTAGTGCATGTCTCTCATTTGGGAGATTCTATGGTTACAGTTATTTGGATACCACATGCATTGTTATGGCATTATCACCTAGGCCATATGCACCATAGAGGGATGGAGATATTGTCTCATTTAGACTCATTGCTGCCTCCTATGTCACATGTAGATCTTGATGCTTGCCCTGATTGTTCTTATGGTCTTTGCAGAGCCCCTTTGGCTCCTGGTGATCGTGAGAGGCATGATCCTCTAGATCTTGTCCATTGTGCAGTTTATGGACCTATGCCTACCCAGTCACTTGGTGGAGCTTTGCATTTTGTGACCTTTGTGGATCATGCTACCCACCGTGTTTGGGATTTCCCTTGGTACAGATTGAGGATGCTGCAGTTATGCTTGATAGGTTTATGGATTCAGCTGGTTGCAGGCCTATGTGCTTGTAGATGGATTACGAGAGTCATATTATCTCTCCCAACTTTCAATCCTATTGTCAGCTGTCTGGTATTGATTTCCTATGCCCACGGTATTACGGGATTGCTTATGGCATGTGCCTGACTCTACAGGAAAAGGTTGCTTCTATGCTTACCATAGGGGGATTTTGGGTTGCTAAGGCCCTTATGACAACAGTCTACTTGCTTAATAGGACGCTGTGTCAGTATTACACCACATGAGGCATGGAGTGGCATGAGACTCTCCTATGATTACTTGAGGATGTTTGGCTGCCATGCATTTATATGTATGCCAGATTTGACTATGTCAGGCAAATGTATCCTCCTTGGTTATGGAGATGGTGACTTTCAGACTTATAGGTTATGGGATTTGGATGCTTAGCAGGTTATACACAACTGTCATGCTGTCTTTTATGAGAAGAAGACATCTCTCAAGCCTCTTGATGCGGGTTTAGTGCGCTTTATGGTTGATGCTATAGCCATATGTCAGTCTTTCACTTTGTTGAGGCCACATGTAGTCTTGAGACCCTGTTGCATGAGTGTCTGAGATATTGGCCCTCTTTTAGTGATTGACTTTGGAGAGTTTGACTGCTCTTCGATGTCACGTCTGTGCCACACTGATGCTATGCACGACTCTAATGCTTTACAGTCGTGCACTAATGAGTTGTGCTTGCTTCATGAGAAGCATTCTTGGATTACTCCATTGTATGGAGATGCGGGATCACTTATCTCTTGGATGTCATGGAATCAGGGATGCTTGACTCTTCTTTCACAAAGGTTCTCGCTTATTACACAGCTCGTTTTCCGATTGGGCGTTGGGTGAGATGTCATGATTCCTCAGCTTGCCTCTTTTCCTTTTTCTTTGTTTTTTTCACTCCCTGGCCCATTGGCCTTTTAGTGGGAGGTTTTTGGGGTAAAAGGCCCTTGGGCCTGGCTATGTATAGTGACAGTCCATATTCTTTATTCATATATATATATATATACATATATATATATATATATATATATATATATATATATATATATATATCATTCTTGACAGCACCTACATTGTGTGTGCTCTTCTCTCCTGCATTTTCCTCTTCTCCTTCTCCACTGCCATTGCATCCCCTTCAAATGGCCATGATCCCTTTGACTTTAATTTCCGATTCCCCACCACATTGAATAGAGTTCTATCAACCAAGGTGGTGGAAGAGGTGATTAATGTAGGAAGAAAGCTGGGAGACAGGTGGGTTGCCAAAAGAGAGAAGAATCCTACCTTATGGGGCACAAAGGTTCCTAACTATTAGGAGAACAAGGTCATGGAAGTACCCGGAATGGTGAAGAGCTAAGAGTGACAACCAAGGTGGAGAAGGTGCATTTGGGACGGCAACATGGACGCTTAGATGCTGTTCTACAACACCCTACCCTTCAAGAGGAATAACCCCATCTACATGCCATATCCTAGAAGGGTAGGAGTGGTCTTCAATCCAGATGTCCATGGCCTATATGACTTCTTCAAATTCTATAATGTCGATGCCACTAAGTGTTGACATATCGAGCTCCACTCGTGATACGCCAGGGTGACCGTTGTGTATTTATGTCACCGACTTGTCAGTTGCAGACGCGGTTGGTACACCGTCCATGAATAATAGCTACATGATAGCTATACTTATCTACTCTAGTTCGTGGCTCAGTTAGTTTGCCACCTTAGTTAGTTGAGTTTGGTTTGAGACCCATATATAGGGTTTTTCTATTTCTTTGTAATTGAGTTCTTTTTGGCTTCCACAACTAAGAAGAGGAAAACTATTTTCAGCCTCCACCCTTGTGTGTATTCCCCCATTGTGCAAGCAAGAAATCTACAAGTGAGACTCCTTCCTTCTCTCCCACAATCTTGAGATCGTAACAGAGCCTTGTTCGTGGTAAGGAGCTCAAGAAAGCAAGCCAAGCTCACGGTGTTCTGGTAAGAGGAGCAATGTTGCTTTCATTTTCTGTTTTGGGAGCAGATCTCTGCAAGTAGCACAGCCGGAAAGTGCAGGAGTACATTGTCTCAGGTTGAGACGCCCTTCGCGGTGAAGCAAGAGGGCAGTATATGCTTCGGGTAAGGGCTTTAGCCCTTGGCGACCTTGTTTTTTTGATTTGAGGCCATTTCGGGGCCTGTTTTGGAGGTGGAAGTTTTCTGCACGCATTCAGGAAAAGGCCCAGTTTTATGCTGTGCAGCCACCATTCTACAGGTCGGTGAAAAGTTACTGTAGAAATTGCATCGTATGCTTGTGCGCAGAGACATTGGGAGTTACAGAATCATCCCTGTTGCCTGTTGATGCAAAATCGTCACTAGGAAGTGACAGTGTGGTCAAATACCACTTTCTCCAGTTTTGCAGATTTTCCCTTGTGAGGGTGAAGCTGTGGTTTTTGCAGTGACAGAATTTTTTGCAGTCTTCTGTAATGGCATCTGATTCTCTTTCATAGATTGTCACTGAAGAGCTTGACAAGAACAACTTCCAAGCATGGAAGTTTAGAATGACGAATTTCCTTATGGGAAAAGGAGGCATGGGATACTTTGTGCATATTCAAGATGCATGGGATATGGAATTTCAGACTCTATGATTGTGCATATTCAAGATGCAAGTACGCCAAAGGAGGCATGGGATACTTTGTCAAAAATGTATAGCACAAATACGCAAGCCAGGAAAATGCAGCTCAAGCAAGAGTTGCACAATGTGCAAAGAGAAGGTATGAGCATCAATGACTACCACATGAAGGTGAAGAAGATTGGAGATGAACTTGCTTCCATTGGGTTGCCAGTGGAAGATGATGATTTAGTCTCAGTGACCTTGAATGGTCTAGGAAAGGATTATGCACAGTTCTGAACATCCATTTCCGTCCGTGAAAGATTTCCTGATTTTGAGGAGTTGATTGCTCTTCTAATTTCTGAGGAGCAAAGAAATGGTGGTGCATCTTCTTTAGGAGGAACTTCAAAAGAAGCTGTCTTCTACTCAAATGCTAGAAGAGGTAGAGGCAGAGGTAGAGGAGGCCGATTTGGAGGCCGTGGTGGCAGAAATCAGAATATGTAGCAAACTCAAGAAAACCAGTCCTATGGAGGAGGACGTGGTAACTCTAGAGGCAGGGGGAGCCAAAGAGGTCGTGGTGGATGGCAAAGAGACCAAAATGCAAACAGTAATGTTGAATGCTAATACTGTGGTAAAATGGGTCATATGGCTAAAGACTGCTATAAAAAGCAGAATGACATCATGAATGGAAAACTGTAACAAGGGAATTATGCATCTTCTAGTAGACAGGGTGATGACAGAAATGAGCATTTGTTTATGGTGCAGCACATGAACAATTCTGTGACAAGTGCAGAAGAAAGCAATGATGTATGGTATGTTGACTCAGGTGCATCAAACCACATGACAGGTCATGCAGAATGGATGGAGGATGCAAGGAAAATGGAAAAACCAGGATTTGTGGAGACTGGTGATGATACTGCACATCCTATTGTGCAGATTGGAAAAATTCCTTTGTCTATGCAGGATGGGAAAAAGAAATACCCGCCTGATGTATTTCATGTCGCGAATATCACCAATAATCTGGTTTCTGTTGGTCAAATGGTTGAGCAGGGCTTGCAGGTCAGATTTAATCCTCATGGATGCTTTGTTGAGGATATGAAAAATAAAGGTCGCTTGATAGTAAAAGGAAAGAAGAAGGGCAGAATGTTTACGTTGGATGCAGACATGCCTGAATTGAGTGCAGCAATGTTTGCACATGGGACCGGTGTAGTTGCAGATATTGATATCTATTATAAACGCATTGGTCATGTTAATGTACATCGAGTTAAATCAATGCAGGCCCAAAATATTGTTGCAGGTTTGCCTAAATTCAAGGTTGCAGAAATGCATAAGGTATGTGAAGCCTGTGAGTTTGGAAAACAGCCAAGGAAACCATTTCCTAGACATGTTCAAGAGAGTAAGAAGCCATTGGAATTAATCCACTCTGATGTGTGGACTACTAAAGTTGCATCTCTTGGAGGCTGTCATTATTTTGTCAGCTTTATTGATGACTATAGCAAAAAAGTTTGGGTGTATTTTATGAAAAAGAAAAGTGAAATTTTTGGGCATTTCAAAGCTCTTAAAGCTATGGTTGAAAAAGAAACAGGCCTGCAAATAAAATGCCTAAGGTCAGATGGAGGGGGAGAGTACCTCTCAAATGAGTTTGCAAGGTTCTTGCAGGAGCATAGCATAAAGCAGTAATATTCATGCAGTCATACCCCACAACAAAATGGAATTACAGAAAGGAAAAACAGGCATATTGGAGAGGTATCTTGTGAAAAAGACTTGCCAGATTTTTATTGGGCTGAAGCAGTTGCTACAATAGTCTATATAATGAACAAGACTTCCACTGCAGCAATACATGGGATGACTCTAGAGGAGAGGTATACTGGTAGGAAACCAGATATTTCTCATTTGAAAATTTTTGGTTGCATTGCCTATGTACATGTGCCAGATGAGCTGAGATCCAAGTTGGATCCAAAAGCTGAGAAGTGCATCTTTATTGGTTACTCTCTGCAGCAAAAAGGATATAGATGCTATAACCCTTCTACTCGTAAGTTTACAGTGAGTAGAGATGTTGTTTTTGATGAGATGAGTAGCTGGTATAAACTAGTAAATGTGATTGATGATGTAGATGCACAAAATGGTAATGCTGCACAGAATTCACAGCAGCAGAATATTAGTGGACCTGGAGTGTTCTCTAGCAGTGGTTCACATTCTTCGCCATGGACAGGCAAATTGAGATCAGGAGAATCTTCTCAAAGCAATGCAGATAGTGGTATGCAGGTATCACGAAAAGGAAAAGAGAAGGTTGATCAGCCCATGTTTGATGTGAATGCAGGTCACTCTTATGTGGATGGTGAATCCAGCGGCTCAGAACAGAGCATTGATGATGAGTTGGGTATTCCTTCTATTGTTACACTTGGAGTAAGGAAGACCAGGGATGTTTTGAGAGCACCTGGGAGTGAACCTACTTTGCGCAGGTCTACGAGAGCTAGGTATCCTGTGGATAGGCTGAAATATGATGGATTTACAGCCATTCACTATGCATATATGGTCAAAGTGATACATGAACCAGAACCCACTTCTTTTGAGCAAGCCATGGGAAAAGAAAAATGGGAGAAAGCCATGGATGAAGAAATGGATGCCTTGGAAGCAAATGCTACATGGGAATTGGTACCTTTGCCTAAAGGTAAAAATGCAATTGGCTGTAAGTGGGTTTATAAGGTGAAGCACAATGCAGATGGTTCTGTGAACAGATACAAGGCAAGATTAGTAGTCAAGGGGTATGCACAAACATATGGCATTGACTATGAAGAAACACTCAGTCCAATTACAAGGATGGCAACAGTAAGAGCAGTCATTGCTATGGCTGCATCAAAGGGATGGTCTTTACATCAGATGGATGTAAAGAATGCCTTCTTGCATGGTGATTTGCAAGAAGAGGTCTATATGGAGCAGCCACCAGGTTATGTGCATGTTTTTTATCCTGAGTTTGTTTGCAGGTTGAAGAAAGCCTTGTATGGCTTGAAGCAAGCACCTAGAGCATGGTCTGACAAGATAGGACAGTATCTTATCACTATTGGCTTTCAGATTTCCAAGGCAGATTTCTCACTTTATGTGAGAAAAACAGAGAAAGGTATTATGCTACTTGTCATTTATGTTGATGATTTGATTATGACAGGTGACAGTGATGAAGATATCCTTCATGTGAAAATGCTATTGAAGCAAAAGTTTGAGATGAAGGATTTGGGAGAGCTGCGTTATTTCTTGGGCATTGAGGTGATTAGATCACCAAACGGGATACAGCTCTTGCAGAGGCAGTATGGATTGGACATGCTGTCCAAATATGGGGTGACAGGCTGTAAGCCTATTTCAGTTCCTTTGGAGCAGAATGTGAAGCTGAGTACAGATGCATGTGGGCTTCTAGAAGACCCTACTATGTACAGACGCATAGTAGGAAGTTTGATTTATATGACTATTACCAGGCCAGATTTGAGCTATGCTATTGGATTGGTAAGTCAGTTTATGCAGGCTCCAAGGAAACCACATTTGGATATGACTAGACGCATACTCAGGTATGTGAAGTCCACATTGCAGTATGGACTATTTTATGAGACTGGGGTTCAGATACAGTTGCATGGATACACTGATGCTGATTGGGCTGGTAGTATTTCTGATAGACGATCTACCAGTGGATATGTGTTCTCTTTTGGGAGTGTTGCAGTCACTTGGAGTAGCAAGAAACAGCCTACAGTTGCCTTGTCGAGCACAGAGGCTGAGTACAGGGGTGCAGCAATGGCTGCATGTGAGGTAGCTTGGTTGCATAAGCTACTTTATGATATGCATTAGTCTACAGATGGGGCAGTTGTCATTTACTGTGACAACATGAGTAGTATACATTTGGCAAATAACCCAATCTATCATGCTAGAACAAAGCACATTGAGGTGCATTATCACTATGTGTGAGAGAGGGTTTTACTAGGTCTTATTGATCTAGTTTATGTTAGCACAGAGGATCAGGTAGCTGACATATTCACAAAGGCATTGGGCGCAGAGAAGCTATGCAAGTTCAGAGACCTACTTGGTGTGCAGGAATTGGGATTGAGCTCGAGGGGGAGTGTTGACATATCGAGCTCCACTCGTGATACGCCAAGGTGACCGTTGTGTATTTATGTCACCGACTTGTCAGTTGTTTGCAGACGTGGTTGGTACACCGCCCATGAATAATAGCTACGTGATAGCTATCCTTATCTACTCTAGTTCGTGGCTCAGTTAGTATGCCACCTTAGTTAGTTGAGTTTGGTTTGAGACCCATATATAGGGTTCTTCTATTTCTTTGTAATTGAATTCTTTTTGGCTTCCACAACTAAGAAGAGGAAAACTGTTTTCAGCCTCCACCCTTGTGTGTATTCCCCCATTGTGCAAGCAAGAAAGCTACAAGTGAGACTCCTTCCTTCTCTCCCACAATCTTGACACTAAGCCCAAGGAAACACTCACATTTTTTGAGCATGACTTGTATGTCTCTATCGACCACTTCCTCAATGAATTGAGCTCTTTCCCGAACCCAGCTTTCCTCACAACTTGTAATTACCTTAGCCTCCTTAGAGCATTATTAAGGAAAGACCCTACTCCACAAGAATACCACCTCTCCTATCACTCTTTTTTGATCTCAATGCTAGCATAGATAGTTGTGCAATGGCTAGGCTAATGATGCGCATTGCCCTCTTACCATCTTTTTGCGTAGTCCTCTTAGAAGACATGAGTGACAACCGTTTCACTAGTTGCAACCATCCCTTTTTATCCACAACCCCTCTCAATGTTTGAATGAGTCTAAAAGGATACATTCAGGGGAAAAGATTTCCTAGTAGGCCCCTTAAACCCCCCCACTTCTCCCTCTCATGACCACGATGATGAAGACTAGCTTCTTGTCACAATTTATTTAAAAAAAAAGATAAAGGGAAGAGAAAAGAGAGAAGAAAGAAGAGAAAATAGGACAAAATAAAGAGAAAAGAGAGAAAGGAAAGAACAAGAATAAGAAAATAGAGAAAAAAAATCACACAAAAAGCAAGAAACTCATAAGTGTCATAATCACTGCACCTAGGGGTCCTCAAGTTAGGTGCGTCTGTGGCTTTGGTCACCCGGATCCATCCATAACCCCCTAGCCTATTCTGACCCCCCGCTTCATGCTTAGGGTGCATTAAGGGCAGGGAATATCTAGGGAGGTCAATCTCGCCTATGGTTAGACTTGTCTCCATAAGCTACACCCACTACACCTCCCTCCTGCACGAACTGGGTCCTCAAGTGTGGGACAACACCGGACAAATCCCAATTCCACTTGCATGAGCACAATGCACTGCACGGTAAGGTAGACACACTCGCTATAGGCAGTGTACTTTTCTTCTCTTTTCAGATACATTTGAATGCTCACAACCAACAACATTGGAGGCCCCACTATCCACTTGACATACCCTCAACCTCCACCATCAAAATCAATTAATTGTTTCTCTCCCATGACCAATCCCCACAGGCCCCATCATCAACTCACATGACCACCCTTCCAATTACTGAGCCCTCATCAACAAAGACCCATAAGTGCCATGGGACTGGCACTTGATTAGGAGGGGGATAATGTTAACCCCGATATATGCGAGATAGAAAAAAGAAAATTCAAAATAGGGAATAATGTAGAAAAAGAAAGTTCGGCAAACGAATAAGAGAGGAAAGGCCAAAAGTGCAAAAGGTCAAGTCGAAGGTAAAGGCGTATTTTAAAATGCAAAGGCATTACTAAAATTTTGTAAAAGAGCACTAGGCTCCCTCCTGTGCAAATTGTAATATCTAGATGGGTATAGGTAAAGGAATAAGGCAATAAGAAGGGAATAGGAAAAGAGGACCTTGGCAAGATGCTTGGTCATGTAAAAAAGAGGCTGGGTGGCCAAGGGATTTAGGGCTTGTATATAAACCCAAAAAGTGAATGAGAACCCCCCAAGGTGGAACTATCACACTGCAACTTGTCTAGTCCAACCAAACCAAAGCCATTGGTAGACCTTAAGCCATCGTAACAATGACAATTCATTCTTGAAGTAGCTTCCAACGTGGCCAAGGACATGGGAGATGACTTGGTAATGTGCATCCGATGATTGAACTCATTTTCATGTTGTTTGCTAGAAGTCACGAACATTTGGACCTAAGCCTACTTGATTGAACCCATAGTAAATGAGGTATGTTCCTTGCCATGTTCTTGGGAAGAATACAAATTCATCTTTATAAGGCCTTCACTATTCCATACGAGATGTTTTTCGATGAAATATCTTGAGAAAAGGCCTTAAATCAGTGCTTAATCACCTTCTACAAGAAGATAAAAATTCCCATGCCACCACATGAACTTGCTAAACTTCAATGATTAGTTGAGTCTGAGTCCAATTTCTTATAAAAGTGGTATATTTTTCACATTCAATGGGCTTAAGAGGGTTATCAAATCATGATCAATCCAGAGCAAAGACATGCCATCAAGACTATCGAGTGTATGACTCAACATATGTGGCCCCAACCTCATTTATGGTATTAGCCATGACAAGAAATCAACCATTAGATGACAATATTATGCTACATCCATACTTGGATAGAATTCTAACTGAGGAGGAACTCCACATTGCAAGCTGAATCAACTTAGGTGACCACTTGATTGATATAGTGACTTACATCACACAAGTGGGCATTCGTCCACAAGATATGGATTGTCATGAAACATTAGAGTATAACCAAAGTTTTATGATTGGCTCTTGAAAAAGTAAGGCACACCATGGACGCATTAAAGGCCCTTACACCTAGACTTCCATAATCCTAGGAAGGATTTTCATCATTTCCAATGGGGAGGGGGTAAAAGTGGAAGATGGGAGTAAAAGTGGAAGATGAATGAAAAATTGAAATAGGAGGAGTTGAACTTCAAAGAAAAGGATGAATGGTTCTTCTTCTTTTCATAAATATGTTCCATGAAGTTCTTGTGTAAAATGTATGAATTTATTGATGTGAAAATCCTCATTTCATGATTTATACCTTTCACCATTTGATATTGATATTTTTAGTCACTTTACCTTCCATGCAAGGTATGTCCTTTAAGGAGAATTGATTATGGGCTATTGTGTGGTGATAGGAATCCAAATGGCAGGGCAATATGATAAAGCCAACATGCTCCCCTTCTCGAAGGAGGAACATAGAAGATACAACTTAGGCCATGGAGATAAAGCCAACATGCTTCCCTTCTCGAAGGAGGAACATAGAAGATACAACTTAGGCCATGGAGATACATGCATTCAACCAACTAAAATACCACAACATCCATGACCTCGAGGGGTTAGTGACATTTGAAGAGGTTGTTAGATAGATGATAAAACAATAAAATCTTGTCAAGTACTTGGAGAAGGTGGGATAGGACATCAATCATAGCAAGTGCACTGATTTCCTAAGGACCTTTGATGCCCAAAAGAATAGTGGCACAATAATAATTAGGCAGGGAGATGCCACTAGAAGGGTGGAAGTTGGACTTAGCCCAAAAATTGTGGAGAAGGCCCTGGGACTAGTGGGCAAACCGGAGAAAAGGCCCAAGAGGGATGCCTATGGTATGCTAGGAATGGACAAAAAGAAAGTCTACACAAATAAATCAACTTGGTTGACATCCTTGATTCCACCATCAGATTGCAAGCATAGATGGTCTATACCCTCCTCTCAAGCCAAAGATACAACACCCTTATGAGAAGAATAGGAGTGCCATTACTTGAGAGACTTGCAACAAACACAATGTATGAGGAAAATTGAAATACCTACATCCAAAAAAAAATCTAGATGTTAGCAAAGGTGCTAGTAATAGCGCTAAGGGAAGCAGGGGGAGAATATTTGGCTACCACAATAGAGTCAAAAAGGAAAAAACTAGCTTTCAAGGCATCAACCATAGGGTTTGGAGGGGTACTAATGGCTATAATCCAGGAAGCCTTGGGGGAGGTGGAAGGAGAAGAATTAGTAGAGAAAACCCTAGAACCATCATCGATATCCAAGAGACTCCAAGCATAGACCAGTCTCACAAATATCAATCATTAGAAATTCATAGTTTCTGTGCCTCAAACTCTAAGCCTAAATGATAGAGAGACACTTCAAAATTGCAATCCAAGTACTCCAGAGACTGCTAGTATATCCAATACTGTAGGATTAGGAAGAGATGTGATGCAATTGAATACTTGGTGTAGAAAGTACCATTAGTCATGGGACATTTAGCTTGGTCATGTGTGAACTATAGAAGTGCCACTAATAAGCAAAAAGAGAAAGAGAGCATTATGGAGATCCAACTACATCAATGATTTGTAAATGCAGTCAATCAGCTTGGTGTGGAAAATAATTTGCAAAGAATTAAGATTTTGCTCATATTCTAGCAACAATCTATGGGATACCCACTATATTTTTCTGGATAAGCTATCCTTAAGAGAATACTTGACATTATGAATGTGCAAATGAAGTTTTCTTAGAGGTGGACCTTGCTAATAAAAAAATGCTAGGGTTATTATCTAATCATGTGAATATCCATGGTGAAGTAGTGTATCTTAGACATCCTATCAGTCTCATAGGAGCATATAATTAGTCTCATCATATGTTTTACCTAAAAGACAAGAGGATTGGCATTATTGTGATATGTATTGGTGGGGAAGGTGCTTTAGAAATTGTGATTAAAAGAGACCATATGAACATTGATTTGGCTACAAGTAAAAAATTAAAAGAGTAAGTCAAAGCAGAGGGTATTTTTGACATAGAGGTGTTTTTAAAGAAGAGAGCTTTGATTGACTATGGCAGGGAAGGAGGGAAGTTTTTGGCTTGTGTCAAAGGATGGCTCATTCACCATGATTTGTCTTGAGAGGAATTTTCTTTGGAACTTGCTTTGAATACTAGTAATACTTCTGAGCAAGTACTTCTTTGAGTGCTCATTGATCTTGGTGGGAGACATGGTTTGATGGTGGTATGCACCAATACTGGAATAAAAACACACTATAAGAAGTTTTGAGATCTACAATAATATGAAGTCAAGTGTGTTTGAGATTCTTCCCAAGGGTTGCTAGAACACCTACATTTCTATAGAGAGTATCACTTTGTGCCATAAAAAATGAGCAAGCTCCATATTCTATGGACAAAATTTTGCCATTTTTCAAATCGGACGAGAGGAACTGTGCATGCACTACGAGAATGTTTGCATGAAATGAGAGTTGTAGTTCATGAAAAAATAAAACTCAATGACTAGAAATAGTGTTAAGAATTTCTGTGGAGTAGGTTCATCTTGTTGTCATTCTATACTAAGTGGTGGTGGTGGCTGGCATTTTCTATGATGCTTGTTGCACCAAATGTAGTCCTTCTCATAGAGTATATGAGTTTTTGGGCATTAAACAAAGGTTGCACTTTCCATTCTAATAAGTAATATTATTGATGGACAACATGTATCGCATCTTCATCTCCTATGCATGAGTACCATAAATCGAGCATAAATCATTTTTTCGTGGATGTGATGGAGATCATTTGATAGTGTTTCATGAAACAAACATGTAGGGTGGCATGATCACAAGAAAAGCTTTAAAGCTATAAGGATTTTAAGTTTGTAACAATCAAAGCTTTAAGCTTTACTAAGGATTAAAAAGCCTAAAGCTTCCAAAAGCATGTGTGTAAGAAGGAAAAACCTATATAAGGAGGAGAAAGAGAAGTGGTAGGGGCCCTACCCTTCCCTGGAGATGCATACTTGTTCTCTTACGTGTGAGAGTGAAGGGTCAGATGTAAGTGTAAAGAGACTTGTCATGTTGGTTGAAGAGTTTGAGGACTCAAGGGTTTCAATGTGTTGTAACAACTTTAGACAAGGTATGAGGATTTTTCACAATTTTGTTTTTGAAGTTTGTGTTCGATGCTTTACCGGATGCATATTTTTGATGATTTTTAAGCTACAAGAGGCATAGTAATTTGTTTTTGTTGATGTAGTGGTTGTCGAACTTTGAAAATTTTCATTTTTTTGTTGAATATTAACAAATTCAATTTCCTAAAACCAGCACTCCTTATTGTCTCATTTTCAGATTGTGTACGTCACTTGTCCTTGTATACCGCTCGGGTAAACAACATTTGCTCTCAATGGAACATATGATATGTGCTAATCATATTGCATAGCCACTAAAATTAATGCAACTATGTAAGACATCTAAGACTATAGTCCTAGCAAAAGTTCTTGCTATATTATATGCAATAGTCTTTAGATGACCATTGAGCTAGGCTTGATCATTATAGGTGGAATACCACCTGTAACTAATCATGGGGAAAGTATTAGTGCTTAGGGATAATTATGGATGTTGCATTGGCATCTAGTGCTAACATGGAACCAGATCTAATCATTATATCACAATAGTATGTAGGCAAAGGTAGCAGGGGCTAAATTCAACTAGATTTCTCTACAAGTCAATTGTATACATGTAAGCTAAACTCCCAAATAGCACATTACATTTAGCAAACTATTGATCCTTAATAGTGGCTACATGCTTGAAAATGATATTATTGTGCAACTTAATGATGAAAAGGTCTATGTAATCTTCAATTACCTATTATGAAAGGCTTCATGATCAGTGAAAGGCTACAATATGATGTTGTTGCTATAATATAAGATCTAGCCTATACACAATGAGCAAATCTCGATATGATTGCCTACTTATTATATAGTAGAAGTATAAGGTAAAGTAAATAAGTGTGTCTATGTGTATATGTCTTTGTGTATGTAAATAGCAGGCCATGTTATGATAATGTGTATGGGCATATGGATGCCATATAACAGTGTACTTGTGCATTAAGAAAGAATATAGACAAGATTTTTATTAGCATAAAAAGTAAAAAAATTTCTTGTGTTTATCTAGTTTAAAAAGCATTAAGACATGTCTTAAAAGAGATGTGTACATGTGTGTGTATTTTTCCAAGTCATATGTATAAGTGTGTGAGAAGAAGCAGTTATAAGTCTTGTTCTTTGTATGTGTATGTGTGTGTGTTTGTCGCATCAGGCTAAATAGTTAAATGTATGGAAGAAGGATGGTATGTGTGTGTGTGTTGTGTATACGTGTGCATGTGTGTCTCTATGTCTTTATTCGCTTGTTTGTTCAATCATGTGATGGAGAGATTGAAATATTTCCTTCATTTAATTTATGAAGAGTTCTCTAGTTGATTGAGCCCAACCTTAAAATGTGAGGCTAATGTATCATACTCAGTATTGATGCCTCAACTATGAAATATAAGTTGCATTATCTACTTTTGAAACCACAATTATAAGAAATTCAAAGTAAAACATAGGTAAAAGACTAGCAAATACACTACTCATACTCTAGAAAAACTCACAATCTACTCTTAGAGGATCTCCTTGATGAAGTTGCAACGATGGTAATAATTAGAACTAAAGGATGCAATAGCCATATTTTTGAGACCAGAGAAGCCTTCATAATAGCTTAAAGCTAGCAAGCATGGTATGGACTAGGGGTGGTAGTAGCACTACAAGGATATGGAGGTATAGTGACGGCACTTTCCGGCGCAAAATAGTGGTGTCGCTAATAGCGATGGTACTTAGACAAAAAAAACATGGGCCAAAACCCGAGCACATTATTTTGTGCACATACACAAAAGAGAAAGCAAACATTTTGAATTTGAGAGGGAGAGGGAGAGAAAGAGAGAAAGAGGAAGAAGGAAAGCTTCTCACCACTGCTGCCACTGTTCATGAAGAAGAGGAGGAAGTGCATGGAGGGTGAAGAGGAGCCGCCATCGTGAAGAGGAGCTGCTGAACCCTTCTTCGATCCTTTACGGTGAGTGTATTGTTCCTTCTTGCTTTGTTTTTGTGTTTTCTCTTTCTCTTTTACTTGTTTTTGTTTAAATTCATGTGTATTGAGAGAGGGAGAGAAAATGAGAGAGGGAGAGAGGGAGAGGGAGAGGGAGGGAGAGGAAATGAAAGAGGGAGAGGAAGAGGGAGAGGAAGAGAGAGGAAATGAGAGAGGGAAGGAGAGGAAATAGAGGGAGAGGAAGAGATGAAAACATTAAACATAATAGGGAAAGAGAGGGAGAGGGAGGGAGAGGAAATGAGAGAGGGAGAGGGAGAGGGAGAGGGAGAGGGAGAGGGAGAGGAAATGAGAGAGGGAGAGGAAGAGAGAAAAAAATTAAACACAATAGGGAAAAACATTAAACATAATAGGGAAAGAGAGGGAGAGGGAGGGAGAGGAAATGAGAGAGGGAGAGGGAGAGGGAGAGGGAGAGGGTGAGGGAGGGAGAGGAAATGAGAGAGGAAGAGGGAGAGGAAAGATAGGGAAACATTAAACATAATAGGGAAAGAGAGAGGGAGAGGAAGAGAGAAAAAACATTAAACATAATAGGGAAAGAGAGAAAGAGAGAGAGAGGGTGATGGAGGGAGAGGAAATGAGAGAGGGAGAGGAGATAAGAGAAAAAACATTAAACATAATAGGGAAAGAGAGAAAGAGAGGGAGAGGGTGAGGGTGAGGGAGGGAGAGGAAATGAGAGAGGGAGAGGAAGAGAGAAAAGGAAAGAAAGAACGAGAGAGAGAGGGAGAAAACATTAAACATAATAGGGAAAGAGAGAAAGAGAGGGAGAGGGAGAGGGAGAGGGAGGGAAGAGAGAAGGAGGGAGAGGTTGTTGTTTTCTTGTTTGTTGTAGTCACAGTAGTAGTAAATTTTTTTCTTTTCTTGTTTATTGTTGTTTAGTTTCCTTGTTTTTTTTTGTAGTAGTAGTTTTTTCTTCTTTTCTCGTTTATTGTTATTGTAGTAGTAGTAGTAGTTGTTGTTGTTGTTATTTTTCCTTCTTTTCTTGTTTATTATAGTGGTAGTGGTAGTGGTAGTGGTAGTCTTAGTCGTAGTCATGGTTGTGGTCGTAGTCGTAGTAGTAGTAGTGGTTTTCTTGTTTGTTGTTGTTGTAGTAATAGTTTTTTTTGTTTTCTTCTTTATTGTTGTCTAGTTTTCTTATTTGTTGTTGTTGTTATAGTAGTGGTAGTAGTAGTAGTTTTTTCTTCTTTTCTTGTTTATTACAGTGGTATTGGTAGTGGTAGTGGTAATGGTGGTCGTGGTCATGGTCGTGGTTGTGGTCGTAGTCATAGTCGTAGTCGTGGTTGTAGTAGTAGTAGTGGTTTTCTTGTTTATTATTGTTGTTGTAGTAGTAGTAATAGGTTTTTTTTTGTTTTCTTGTTTATTGTTGTCTAGTTTTCTTATTTGTTGTTGTTGTTGTTGTAGTGGTAGTAATAGTAGTTTTTTTTTTCTTTCCTTATTTGTAGTAGTAGTAGTAGTAGTAGTAGTAGAGAGAGATATGCTTTGTTAAAGAAAATAAAAGAGGGGGAGGAAGAGAAAAAGGAAGAAGGAACGAGAGAGAGGGAATAAACATACAACATAATAAAGAAAGAGAAAAAGAGAGAGACATGGAAGGAGAGGAGATAATGAATGGATAAAAAACAAAGAGAGAGTGGTGGCGAGGTCCGGTGCAACATCACGAGACGGGAAACACTCCAATATACTTTAATTTATGGGTGGGTGGGTGGAGACTTTACATACGTTAATTTTTGCTGAGTTACAAGAGAAGAAATCCCTTCTCAAACAATTTAAGAAGAAAAAAAGAATGATAACAAAAATAAATTGTTTGTCGTAACGTAGACAAAATGGAAAACAATGAAGGTCTTGATGTTCAAGATCGAGAGGCGTATCTTAATCAGTGTGTCCCATGTCCTTGCTCTCAATATAAGCTTGCAATTAGATGAAAACATCCATTGTCTATAGAACACGTACAACACTTCGACGACTTTCAATCTGAGATCATTGATCATGCGATCTTGGATTTTCAGCAAACGGTAAGAAAAGTTAATATCAATCATTCATTGTACTTGCAAGCTAATTGAATACCATATACAAAAAGATTGGGTGTGGCTAGCAAATTTTCTATCCAAGGAGGTGACGTCTTGTCCTAAGGAGGAGTGCACCCTTTGCGGCCAATTAGAAGAGTTCGTGGGCATGCGATGGATGGAGTGCCTGAGCCAATCCACTACTTGGAAGGTACTACCCAATCTATACCGTCAATACCAGAGGAGATAGACGACCTTCAAGACTTATCTAGAATCTTGGAGCCTGAGATGGAGGCAATGATCGATGCATTGATTCCATGGATGTCGAGACTTCTGATTTGCTTAGAGAGGAAGCATCCATACCATTATATGATAGGTACTGAGTATCTCGCCTGATGAAGACACTGCTTGCACTCCTAAGTGTACAAGCAAAATACGGGTGGAGCGATGTGAGTGTGATCGAGTTGATCAGTACATACGATTCGTTGATTTCTTTTCGAACTATCATTAAAAACATTTGTGCTTTTTCAAGGTGTTTTATGATTTTTTTCAAGTTACTAAAGTATCATATATTACCACTTGTAAATACCATGCTTGAGTCTCGTGATGATGCATGACATGTTTTATGAAAGCTAGCATGGACTACAACAACATCCATGTATGTATCAACGATTGCATACTATTTCGAGGAGAATAAGAGACTATGGAGACATGTCCAAAGTGTGATTCTCACAGGTATCGACAGGACTTGCAAGGGCAAACCATCCCTCAAAAAGATCTTAGAAACTTTTCACTTATCCCTCACATAAACCTCATGTTTCATACGTCCGACATAGCGAGCTTGACAACATGGCATGCACAGAATAGGTCCATAGATGGAGTTCAATGAATATCAACGGATTCACACGTATGGAGCCACATTGACTCTACCTTCCTAAGCTTTGCTCGAGAGTCAAGGAATCTTCGGCTTGATCTTGCAATGGATGGTGTGAACCCATTCGGTATGCGCTCAACTTCTTACAGTGTGTGGCCTATAATCCTTGTCAACTACAATATCCCTCCATGGCTCTGTACGAAGAAATGACATCTCATCTTTAGCGTACTCGTCCTCGACTGCTACAAAGTCAAAAATATGGATATGTATCTTTGTCCATTAGTTGATGAGCTTAAGATTTTGTGGGAGGAGGGGGTCAGTGTGTAAGATATGAGCAAGCGCGATGGTCGGCGATCTGTCAATATTTGAGCCATTCTCATGTGGATGATGCATGACTTTTTGGGATTCGGAGAGTGCTCAGGTAATTAGGCTTCCGTTCTCGTTGGTAATATCTATCATAGCTTGTTCAACTTTGTATTCACTGAATAGAGATATCGGGACAGGTCTAGTTACCTCAAGTTATCATGCATGTCCATTGTACGGCCACAGTTAGACTCCCGAAGGTCACGAACCATGAAGAAGATGGTATATCAAGAACACATCGCTTTCTTGCCAGAGGGTCATGAACTCAGGAAAGGTTTTCTTGGATGACCTCCAATACGTATGAATACCCAAAGCTTGTACGAGTTGAAAATGGTTCACGCGGATTCACATCCAAACGGAATGCGACGGTTCTCAGTTTTCTACGAGTTGTCATATTGGACCTACTTACAGATCAACCACTTGTTAGATCCCATGCATATTTTCAAGAACGTGGGCAGCTTGCTATGGGACCACATAACAGGAAAGAGAGACACTATAGGGGCACAAATGGATTTGAAGGAGGTAGGCAAGATGGAGGCACTTTGGCCGCAGTCTAGTGCTGATGATTGCGTGCAGCTACCTCGCACTCCTTGGGTTTTGTCCACTAAAGAAGAGCACATTGTGAAGCAAATAGTCAAGTCTATCCGCACTCCGACAGGTATGATGCGTTCTCTCAGGTCTACGTTTTCTAAAGACGACCAATTATCAGGGCTAAAATCCCATGATTGGCATAAGATATGTCAGATTTATACTACGAATGGATTGTAAGTTGCCTGCACATTTTGCTATTTGGAGTGTAGTCATTGTTCATAATGTTTTCTCATTTGTGGCAGTTTGTACTACCGATTGCGATCGCAGGATGCCTTACTTTAGAAATACGCGAGCCCATTTACAGGTTGTTGACTTTAGTGCAATGGATCTCACAGAAGGAGATTAAGACATTCTCTATTGAATCCGCGAGACGGGGAGCAGTGGAGACGATCTGTCTCTTTGAGAAATACATGCCTACTAGCATACTCACGATACAGTGGAGATTGCTGGACCTGTCCATATGCGATGGATATTCTTCTTGGAGCACTTCATGAAAACCCTGAAAGGCTTTGTGCAACAACGAGCTCAGCCAGAAGGTAGCATGGCTGAAGTTTGGTTGGTGTCTGAGGTGTTAGTGCATATCTCACAATGGCTACCAAAACGGTGGATCTAGACAATAGTATGCTATGGTCGCTCTGAAGGACAATGATAGACTGACCAAAGATGTGGTGATTGGAAATGGGATAGAAAAAAGAATGGATTCTGCAATGGAGGAGAAAGTGAATTGCTTTTGTATGTTGCACCATGCCTCTATGGAGACGTGGCTCGCCAGGTATCAGCAAGCTAGGCAAGATCGAGAGGAAGTGCAATCTGAATTTCGACGTAGTACACACCATCGACCGATTCGATATCTCGAGGGCATGGAGGAGATGCCACAGTTTATGTCAACGCGACGGTTGCATGGAGCTTTGATTACAACATCTCGCGAAGGGACAGAGGTCTCAAGAGAGGAGTTGGAATTCTCGAGGGGATGTAGTTCAAAGGTGATGACGTGTTTAGGGTTGTCGTATCTATATTTTATATTTAACAACTAATTGAGTGTTTTAATGTATAATACAAAATATATAGTGCAATGTGGTCGCGTAGATGGCATTTGCGTGTGGAGGGTATTAACAAGATGCACTCCACAACAGACTGTGGTATCATGGCAAGGTTCGAGAAAGAGAGCTGGCGACGAGCAACGGATCCAAACATGATTATAGATGAGATGGAGTATTTTGGGAACTTGCAAAGTATTGTTACGGTGGATTATCGTAGCTTCTCCATGATACTATTCGATGTGCAATGGTTCAAAGTGGTACTTGAAGGAGCTGGAGCAACGGTTCGACGAGGTCCATCTGGATTTCTCGAAATAGATTCCAAAAAAAATGGATGGATTTTCACGACACCTTTGTGTTGCTAGCCCATTGTGAACAGGTGCATGAAATCATTTGTTTGTTAATTGTATTACGACATGGTATATATCACAATAGTTAAATCTCTCGTGTACATGTTTGTGAACATGTAATTTTCTATCTAAACCCCTGACAACCTCGATGGTGGTATGTTATACCTTTAGCTTCTCGAAGTGCGAGAGTATATGATTAGAGTGATGTTCCAAGCATAGATGAGGACAATATGCAAATAGAGGGGTCCATATTATAAGGGGTGGAGGCCACCGAAAGCTTGGAGCATGTAGAGGAGACATCATCGGGTAACAATGATGGAAATGCAGGAGTCCAAGAATTCTTTGAGAATGAGGTGGACTCACCCTTTTGTGGTGACATGTCTATCAACCTTCCAGTTTATGTCGAGTTATATCAGGAGATTGACATGGGACCATAGGATACTTCATACTTGGAGCATCCACTTACTCAATTCGTTGACTAATCGCTTATAAGGGTACATAAGATATGCATTTTAAGTAAGATCATTTTTTAAAGATTTATATTATCGTGCTTTGTATAATTTAAATTAATTATGCTAACATCATTTTTTGTCTGTGCAAGTGACCTTTGTGGATACTTAGATAATCAAGATGAGTCGAGGGATGAGCGATGAGGAGTTGTAGGATATCTTTAGGAGTTGTCTCGGATATTGTTGGGACACTCTATTAGATCTACTTCGGCGCGATCAGATGCTTCAGTTTCGAGCTGACGAGGTTGATGCTCCAAACTTGGGCCAAACGGAGGGAGTGCTTTAGGGTCAGGGAGATGCTGTAGAGATACGGATAAAGTGAGCCCGCGGTCGGTTAGGGATACAGGTGTTGGCGGTTCTAGAGAGCATGGCTTAGGTGGTTGCTGTGAAGGCACGGATGTGGTGTCTTCGTCTCGTCATTCTACTGGAGTTGCGTCACCTCCAGGATTTGTCACACTTGTGGGGACATCTACTCCAGTCACTCCAGCTTTTGCTCTCAGTCGTCCGCAGGTGGCACCCCTATGGGTGCTATTTCGATAGATACTACCCTGGTCAGTACTCCAGATGTACATTGGTCTCTTGGATATGCCCACGAGCGTGGTCGCGCATGTGGAAGAGGACCCATCTTAGGCATACCCTAGAGGGGTATGCCTACCTTGTAGATGATAGGTCAAGAGCCATCATCATGAATAATGAGGGGAGGAGGGTGATGGCTTTCATGAGAGAGTTGTGCTAACTAGTTTTTCGGCACAATATCTTGGATAGTTGGAAAAACACTAGAGGGAAGCAATGACTACATAGTAACATCCTTGCATGAGGATTTTTCGGTACTAGCCACAACATATAGGTTTTCTACGGGCTTGATGATGGAGTGCATGTGTGCATATATGTCACACAGATGATCGGACACATGCAAGGCACTCAAGAGTGGGGCTGCAAAGCCTGAGTGGCTAGATGCGGATGACTGGCGCCGATTGAGGGAGGAGGCTACAGATTCTCCAAGACGTTGGAGACAACAGCGCAAGGCGCCGCGGGCAGGACTAGAGGCCGGAGTGGTCCATCATCTTGGGAATGGCGGCCATAGGACATATTTGGAGGACTTTGTAAGTTTTTCTTTTGTTTTTCTTGCTTATTTTTTTGCAATATCCTTTGTACTGACAATCGTGTTTCTAACAGTTAGCATTTTGTTTCCTTTGTAGCACTCCATTACAAATCACGATCCGATCGGCCTTGAGACTCGATATGTAGAGAGAGACAGTCTCACTGCATTAATCAACCGATTGTATGGATGCGACGGCCTTGTAAGTCACTCATCTTTCTTATCCATAGTTACCATGTCTAATTAGAATACATTATTGTATGGTGGACTGATGTGTAGTTGTTTCTTTTTTTTGCAAAGTCTATTAGATGCTCCTTTGCGGCGGGACGAGCTTTTGGATAGCAATGATCTGTAGCTCCCCCTTGGATCCCTGGAGCTCACACACCCTTCTTTTTTGGTCACGTGATCTGTGTAGACAATTTCTATGTAGTAGTAATATCTTGCCATGATTGTACTAGTCGCTTTCATTATGCGATCATGTATTTATTTCATGTATCAGTGTTATGATTTAAGTACACTTTGTCTTTATTTACACGAGTATTGTACATAGTGTAGAAACTATTTTGTATGGCCCAAATAAGGCACATAGTGCTATATGTGGTAGGGTAGCTTACTGCCCTGCCAAATTTTTTTTTCCCCTCTTACCGTTGCTATTAACGTCGCAAATTTACTTGCACGTGTCGTTATTGGCGTCGTTATTAGCATCACAAAGCGTCATTATTTGCATCGGTAAAATGCATCGCAAATAGCGATATTGATAACGACACTAATACTGACTGTTCTATGGCGTTGCCAATAATGACCCTTTTTGCGATGACATGAGTAAATTTCTTTATTTACATTTTCATCGCTCTTAACGTTAGTATAAGGCCTATATCTTGTAGTGTAGGCAATATTTTGGCTAAGAATGGGGATCCTTCGATGACTAACTAGGTAGAAAGCTCTCATATCCTAGTGATGATCTATCTAAGATTTAACATGGTGCCATCACAATAGCATTTTGGTTGTTGCCTATTGGTGTAAACACGTATTGATGAAAAATCCTATGATAAATGATCTCTTAAAACTCAAAAATGTTTGTTAATTTGAAAGAGAGATGCATGTGAGGATAAAGGAGCCTTAGTGACATATGGTAATATGGTTGATTAACATGGAATAATGCTAGACCATGTGTGCATATAACAAAATAAGTGGAAAAAGAATTGGAAATATATATATATGTTTTAACTTTTAGAAGATATGTGGAGAGGTATGCAACCTCTGTCAACGTTAAAATTTATAAGAAAATACCCTACAAGTTTAGTTTATTTAGATCACTAGCTCACATTTGAATTGTTGAGTTGACTGTCTTAATAAGAAATTACATTACAAGGGAATGGGATGATAATGACAGCCATTTGCGATGTTAAATAGTGGCATTGTTAAATGCATTGCTATATGCATCACTGCTAGTGTCACAAATCAAAATTAGTGACGCTAATAGAAACACCTATAGTTATGTAAATAGTGATGCCACTCAAAAAAAGAAAGCCCCAAAAACCCGAGTGCGGCATTTGCCGAAAACATTTGCGAGAGAGAATGAAAGAGAGCAAGAGAGCTCAAAGCTTGGAGAGGGAGAGGGAGAGGGAGAGAGAGAGGGAGAGCTCATCATGGCCACAACTGTCGTACACAAAGAAGAAGGAGAAGTATGCAAGGGAGAAGGGAGGGAAGCCGTGAAGAGGAGGCACCAAGGGTTTTATCTTCAAGCATTTGAGATAGATACATTGTCTCTTCTCTTCTTTATTTATTTTTGTGTTTCTTTCTTTTCTTTCTTTGTTTTTGTTGCGAAGAGATACATTGAAATAGAGGGAGAGAGGGAGGGAGGGAGGGAGAAGAAGGAAAGGAGAGAAAGGGGAGAAAGGAAACAAAGATGAAGAGGAAGAGATGCATTGAAATAGAGGGAGAGAGGGAGGGAGGGAGGGAGAAGAAGGAAAGGAGAGAAAGAGGGAGAGAAAGGGGAGAAAGGAAACAAAGATGAAGAGGAAGAGAGAAATGAGAGATGAAGGGAGCAAGAGAGGAGGGTGAGTGAGAGAAACAATGAGGGAGAGAGGGGGAGGAGAAACAAAGAAAGGAAAGAAAGAGAGAAAGAGGGATAGAGAGAGAAATAGAGAGGAAGAGAGAAGGAAGGAAGAGAGGAGGAGGTAGAAAAGAAGGGCGAGGTAAAGAGAGAGAAGAGAGAGAGAGAGAAAAATAGAGAGTGAGAGAGAGGGAGAGAGAAATACGGAAACAATGAGAGAATGAGAGAGAGGGAAAAGAGAGAAAAGTAAAGGGAGAGAGGGGAGAGAGCGATAAAGAGAGGTAGGGAGACATTATTTTCAATATATTTTTTAAAAAGTCAATTATTTTCTTTCTTTAATTTTGTTTGTAACAAGTTACATTGAGTGAGAGTGGGGAGGGAAGGAGAGAGAGAAATATAGAGAAGAAGGGAGGGGGAGGAAGAGAGATACGGAGAGAAACAAAAAAGAAGAGGAAGGGGCTTTATGAAAAATAGAAAGATAGAGAGAGAGAGAGAGGGAAAGAGGGAGATGAAGAGATGCAAACAAAGAGAGATGAAGGGAGGCAAACAAGGAAATGAAAAGAGAGAGAAAGAGGGGTGGGGATAGAAACAATGGAGGTAATGATTGATGCATTACTACTCATGGAGACTGAGTCAATTGATCCATTGAGAGAGGAGACATTCATACCATTGCATGATGGGTACTGATGAGTATCTCACTTAAATATGCTATTTACGCTCCTAAGTGTGCATGCAAACTATAGATGGAGCGATATGAGTGTGACCGAGTTGTTTAGGTATATACTATGCTCCTTTGTTTGTGATTCCATTACAAAAATGTTTTTAATGCTCTTTAAAGGTACTTACTTTTTTTTTTCAGGTTGCTAAAATATCACATATTGCCACTTGGAAATATGATGCCTGAGTCCCATGATGATGCATGTTTAGTATTACGAAAGCTTGGCATGGACTACAACAATATCCATGCATGTATCAATGATTGTGTGCTATTTCGAGGAGACTACAAGACTATGGAGATATGTTCAAAGTGTGGTGCTCACAAGTATCGATAAGACTTGCAAGGGAAAATCATCCCTCAAAAGGTTCTTAGACTCTTTTCACTTATATCGTGTATATGTCACATTTTTCGTACATAAAAAATAGCAGGCTTGATAATGTGATATGCGCAAAATAGATCTATAGATGGAGTCTAATGAATATCAGTAGCTAATGACAGGCCATAGATCTAAATATTGTAGTAGATGAGATGGAGTATTTTGGCAACTTACCAAGTGTTATCTCAGTGGATTACCATAGCTTCTCCACATGATCATATTCGATATACAGTGGTACTGGAAGGAGGTAGAGCAATTTTTTAGTAAGGTCCATTTGGATTTCTGGAGGTAGATTCTAAGAAAAGAGGGAACAATCTATACAACATGTTTGTCTTGCTGAGTCATTGTGAACATGTGTACGACCTTTTTTGTTAAATTTTTCATGATACGAAATAGTCACAAATGTTGATTCACTCTTTGCAATACACTTATATGTGATATTGAATAGGTAATCTTCTATCCAAATCATTGGTAATCTCGGTGGTGGTATATTGTGCCATTCAACACCTCAGATCTCATGAGTGTATGGTGACAATAATTTCCCTAGCATGGATGAGGAGAGTATGCAGGTAGAGGGGTCGATATATTGTGGGGGATAGAGGGTGAAGAGGACTTGGAGCGTGAAGAAGAGGAGACATACACGGATAATGTAGACGAAGCGATAGGAGGTCAATAAATTTTTGAGAATGAAGTGGAATCTATCTATGGAGACCTATGTATAGACCTTCTGGTGTACATTGAGCTATGCCAAGAGCTTGATATGGAGCCATAGGCTAGATTGTATTTGTATCTGGTTGCTCAATTTATTAATAATTTTCTTTTAAGAGTACTTAAGTATATGCATTTTAATTAACATCCTTTTTTGTAGAGTTATGTTGTCATGCTTTACTTAAATCCTTATATTGATTACGTTAATATCGTTTTCTAACTATGAAGGTTACTTTGACGATACCTAGAGAGTATGATGAGTTGAGGGATGACAAATGAGGAGTTATGGGAGATCTTCACATGTATGTCTTTGGATTAGATGACTCACTTTAGAGATATGACAGACCAACACTTATTGTGGTTATTATTTGGATGTTTTGCAAGGTGTTTCTCAGTATGCTCAAATGCTTTGATCTCTAATAGACCGAGTCGATGCTTTACACTGGTCCCAGATGGAGGGAGTAGTTTTGGGAGGTGTTGCAGAGATGTAGATACTGTGAGCCCACGATTGGTTTTGGTAGTCCTTGCTCTCATACCGGTTCTAAAGAGGGTGGTTGAAGTGGGTGTTGTGGGGGCACTAATGTAGTGTCTCCAGCTCGTCAATTTGGTGGATACTTGTCATTTCTAGATTTTGTTACACTTGTAGGAACATCTACTCTTATGACTCAAGGTTTTGCTCAACTGTTCGTAGGTGGCATCCCTATGGGTGCTACTTTGAGCAATACCACTTGTAGGTACACAAGATGTACATGGGTCTCCTAGTTATGTCTAGGAGTATGGTCGTAGGTGGGAGAGGCTGCACCTTAGATATACCCTAGTAGGGTACGGATACCTCATAGATGAGAAAGCAGGTGCTGTGATAACGAATGATAAGGGGAAAAGAGTGATGGCTCACATGAGAGAGTTGTGCCAACAAGTATTTAGGAGACACAATGTTTTAGATCATTGGAAGAATATATTAGAGGGGAGCAAGGACTATGTAGTGGCATATTTGCATGAGGAGTTTTCGATACTTACGATGGCAAAGAGATTTTTCATTGGATGGATGATGGATTATATGTATGTATATGTGTCACATAGACAATCAAACACACGCAAGGCAATTAAGAGTGGGACCTTAAAGCCTGAGTGGTTGGACGCAGAGGATTGGCGGAGACTCAATAAGGAGGCCACAAAATCTCTAAGAGGATGACAACAATAGAGCGGAAGGTAGCGAGAGGACATGATTGGAGGTAAGGGTTGTGCATCATCTAGGGAGTGGCGACCATATAAGGATTTATCTGGAGGACTTTCTAAGTTTTTTTTGGTTTTTCTCACTTTCTTATTTGAAATATCATTTGTACTAACAATCTTATTTTTAATAATGCTAGTTTGTTTTTTTTTCAGCATGCTATTATAAACCACAATCCTACATGTTTGGAGATTTGATATGTAGAGAGACACTGTCTCACTACACTTATTGATAGATTAGATGCGTGCAGTGGCCCAATAAGTCAATCCTCTTTCTTATTTGTAGTCATTAGTTTTTTTGTGATGCATTATGTGTTATAGATTAATTTGTAGAGCCCGTTTAATGCTCCATTGTGTTGGGACGAAGCTTTTGGATGGTGAGGAGTTGTAGCATGCGCTTGAAATTGTGGAGTACACATCATTTTCTTTTTTGGTATTGTGATCCATGCAAGCTTCTTCCATGTAGCGTTCCTTAGTTATATTTCCCATTCTTTGTATAAGATTGCATTTTGCGATATTTATAGATATATTTCCATGTTTGCTTTGGACTCTCCTCTTCATGGTTCCATGTTGTTTTATGAGTTGTCATCATTAGTCTTGCACTTATTTTATGAGTTATCAGTATTGTAGTGTTATGTAGTTTTTACACATGTCTTGATGAGGATTGTATACTCAATATGTAATTGCTTTATAGAATATTATTCAATACATGATGGTGCTGGAGGGTGGCAGGGGTATCACGAAATTTTTTCTCCTCTATAATAGTTGCTATTTGCATTGCTAATTTATTGCATGCGTCACTATCTGAGTTAGTATATGTATCAAAAAGCGTTGCTATTTGCATCGCTATTTGCGCCACAAAAGCAACCCTAATAGCGACATAAATAGTAATAAAAATAGCTATGCTAATTGCGACGGATCTATAGAGATGTCTATACTGATGCTTTTGATAACGACAAGAATAAAAAATTTTGATGAATATTTACGCCGCTTTAAACACCGGTATGTGGCCTATATCTTGTAGTGTTAGGTCTCATTCCACTAGGTTGCTATAGACAGGAGCCCTCTCTCATTGGATGTATCATTTTGAAATGTTGTATTAGTTGTTAATTTCTTTATGAGTATGACACTATATGAAGTATGCTTTTGATATGGCTATATTGTGTTTTTTTACGTTTGTTTAATAACATGCCATATAAGAATACAAGCACAAAACAATGTATATGTAGCCCAAAGTTAGGCCTTGAACAAGCATACAACAATCCGACTCCAAAAGAACCCACACACTCCAACATGCCCTGCATAAGAGAAATATCAACCCTCTAAAACATCACAAAATCTTTTCTTCATCTTTAGGACAACATATATCCTAGAAGACCATGTAACTATTGTAAATTCTTTAAAAAATTAGTCATGTCCTAAGCTTGGTTGCCACTTATTTTCACCATCACTTTCACATGCTAACTCAAAATAGGGTCACGTAAGTCCTCAAATCAAAGCAAACAAACTTGCTTGACAAGGCACTGCTATCGAAGGGCACAATGACTAGCCACAATCTATAGAGGATAAAGGAACATAGTAAGATAGAAGAAAGAAAGTAATCAACACCAAGCAAGAGACCTTGAGAATAATGTTTTCTCCAAGGAAATACTCTAGACCTTTTTTTTGGATGCAAATCTTTAATTATAATCAAGGCATTACCTCAGATGAAGCTCCATCACTTTGAAGCTTATGCATTCTCAAACTTCAACACTTCACCTTTATCTTTAACATTCGAATAAATGGTTGCATATCAATTAAGAAAGCTTACATTCAAACCATCACCATGACAATTTGCAAATTGTAACAGTACTTTTCATGGCCATTTTGGGTTTAAGAAAGCATCCTTATATTTTGCTAACTAACTCAATCATAATCAGCCTTAGAAACTCCAACAAATAGCAAATATGGCCTCCTCTATTTTCATGATGAACATGGCTATCACCTAGCTTTGTAGGCCTCATAAACAAAAACACCTAGATTTTCATCATCAGCATCCTTCATGGACCTTGCACCCTCACGGTACTTTAGTTCTGTCAATTCATCCTACCTTGCCTTGTCATCTAGCCCTCCATGAAGCATGTCAAAAATCAAAGCTAACGTAGAACCGCACCTTTCCTTTCTTTGTGAATACATGCATTCAAGCATGGATCCAGAACCCAAGACTGCCGTAACCTATGCATGATGTCGATCATGAAGGTTGTCACCTCCTACACAAGCAATTGTCTCTATAACAAATCATTGGCTGCTTGCAGCAATCCGAAGCATGTCAGTCATCCTTTATCACCCTGATCACGTTCAATTTTGCACATTCGATCATGGAGATTCGTTTTCATCTTCTGCTGGTGTTTTATCAAAGCAATACTCCAGTTTGTATATTTGTCTATGGCATAGAACACACTCCATGGTGACGACTGCAGTCATCTCACATGTCAGTTTGTCTTTATGGCACACATCGATGGCTTGTTCTCTACGTGGAAGTAGAATATTGCGGTTGTCAGTTAAAGATGAGGCCTATAATCATCACAGACCGATTATAGGTTGCTGCTTCTGTAGAAAGCCGATCGCATGGTCTTCCCGAAAGAAGATCTCGACAGCCGCCTTTAGTCTCATGAGCTCTGTTAGCCTTAGAATCCCAACTCCTGCGCTTCATGGTTTAGCTCTCTTTCGATCATGATGGAGTAATAGATTAGTAAGGTTCGTCCTCATCAAGGGACTTTTAATCAATCCCTATATAATAGGAAATCTTGTGAAATGTAGGAAATTTTGCAATATTTCCTATGTGTGTATACATGTATTCCCTCCATATAACTAGGGAATCACATTCCCTACTTCTTATAGTAGGGAATTTAAGGTCAATATACATTATTTCCTATATAAGAGATTACAATAATGAAATTCCCTACTCCTACTTCCAGGAATCGGAGGTCACTATAAAGATTTTTTTTTGTCCTCTTGAGATTTCCTATATAACATAATTTTGTAAGAATGTTTGTAATAGTAGGGAATTAAAAGTACATAGACAATTGCCTACCTTCTCTCAAAATTTCATTGATATAAGATTATAAGAAATTCAAGATTTGATCTAGCTATTTAGGATCTAGCTTGTAAACACAATCTCAAAATTAGGAAAATTGGAAGCAACCATGTGGAGGTGAACTTAGATCATTTAAGAACACATCCACCCCCAAACACACACATACACAAACACACACACACACAAACATGTTGCATGCACATGTGTGCACATGCGCGCACACACACACATCCTCTTCACTCCTAGTTAAAGGCCTACACAAGGAACTCTAACAAACTTCTTGTCTAGCAAATTCATATGAAAACTAGTAAGAACATCAATCAAACTAGTAAGAATGCAACATTTCCTACTTATAACTAGAGATTTTTGGCTATATGAGGTTGTTCTAACTAGTAAGGCCCTTTTTCTAGTTATTATCTAGAAAATCAAATCCCTATCTAATAACATTATATAGTACTTTGGTATATAACTGGTAACAATATTGAGTAACTGGAAAACTTCAAGTTTTACAAATTATAACTAGTAATTTATTATTATTTAGCTAGAAAATTATATGTAGTTTTACTAATTAATTAAGAACACGTGATTTTCCTTGCTATGATTAATAAATCAATGTCCTTTTGCTAGAAAATTATTTTCATATAATACTTGGTAAATGCAAAATCTACATATTGTGAAATTGCTACATTGCATATGGGTGACAAAGGGGTTACTCAAACAACATGGCCTTACTTCTATACTTTACATTTACAGATGTATACATATCTATACACTACCACTCATACATGTCTATACACATGATGCACGTATATACACCCATTATTCTCAAGCCACTAAAGATGCAGCTACATCTACATATTTAGCCTCTCTAGTGGAAACAAGGACACATTGTTGTTTCTTACTAGTCGAAGAAATAAGAAAACCATTGATAATTAAGAAAAAACTTCCATTTGTAGAACGCATAGATAAGTGAGAGCTTGCTCAATCAACATTATTATAATTCAATGTAGAGAATCAGAGTTTTGTTGGCATCGAGAAACCAACCCAAAATCTTTAGTGCCTTTCTAATACTTCAAAACTTGTTTAGCTGCAATCCAATGTTGAAGGCATGGAGAATTAAGAAGTTATCCAAGAAAATTTGTAGCAAAAAGAATGCCAAGGTAAGAATTTAAGCCAAAAAATTGAAGACATCCAACAAGTTTAGCATAAGGTTGATGTAATGCCAATTGTCCATCATTTTGCAGAAAGTGAGAGTTCTTGATAGAGCTCACAAGACAAGGAATACTAGTAGAATGTGCAAAACCCAAACCAAAATTCTAAATAATATCTTCAATGAACTTTTCTTGAAGCAAGAATAAAACACCCTTTTCTCAATAGCATTGAATCTAAATACCAAGACATGAGTGTATGTCTTCAAGATCCACAATATCAAATGCAGAAGATAAAACATTATTTACTTGTTGAAGGAAGTTGAGATTGTAAGTATGGTATCTTCCATATATAGATCAAGAATTAAAAAACTATCATTGTAGCGCTTGACATATAAGTTAGGATTTAAAGAACAAGAGATAAAACCTTGTTTAGTAAGAAATAGATCAATCTTTTGATACCAAGCTTGTGAAGATTGTCTGAGACCATAAAGTGCCCGATGAAGTCTATAGGCAAGATTTTCCTTATGTTTGACTATAAATCCCTTTGGTTGCTACATGTATATCTATTACTTTTAAATTTCCATTAAGAAAAGCATTTCTCACATCCATTTGGTGAACCTCCAAATCAAACTCAACAGCAAAAACTAAGACCTGAATACTGGTAATACAAACAACAGGTGAGAAAATTTCTTGATAATCAACTCTTGCAATTTGTGAGAAACATTTGGCAAGTAGCCTTGCTTTGAATTTTTCAAATGCTTCATGTGCTTTTGCTTTGGTCTTATAAACCCACTCGCATTTAACAATGGTACATCCAAGTGGTAACTTAGTTAGAACCCATGTACTTGAATTTTTCAAATTCTTCATCTGCTTTTGCTTTGGTCTTATAAACCCACTTGCATTTAACAATAGTATGTCTAGGTGGTAACTTAGTTAGAACCCAAGTACTTTTAGAGGGAAGAGATTCATACTTAGCAAAATAAATGAAATGGGTGCGATAATAAATTGGCCCAACATAGACAAGAAATATGAAAAATGATCAAAATGTTATTGCTTTACTTTTTGGCCAAAAATAGATAATTATTTGGCTAATTTTGGTAGAAACTCAAGTGAGTAATCATGGCCAAACTAGTGTTGTAGAAGTCTGCATGAAAATCTATTGTCCAAAGTTTTTTAGAGTGGTAGAGGGATAATACTTAGTCATGTGCTTCATTACATATAGCTAAATAGCCATCTTAAGGAGAAAAACGTTTCAAAATCAATGTGGGAAATTTGCAAAATGGAACCAAAAAGAAGAAGGATATGTTTTGCTAGACTGCCTAGTCAGATCAGGCAATGTGGATACTATATAGGCAATAATGATGTGAAAGATGGTCATGATGTAGTTGCACATTGCTTCTAAGATTGAGGGAAGTGTCCTAGTGGTGTCATTGAGGGGCTCACTTGGTTTTGCAACATCTCAAATACGCAATCATCAATGGTTTATAAGTATGATATTGTGGGACCACAACTTCAAAATAATGAATGTCTTGCAAAATGCTAGCCCTATTTGTAGCCACTCTCCATGGGTATCTATTTTTGCAAGTGTTGTTAGTAGATATTAATTGAAATATCAAAACATTAAACTAGTTAAATGGAGATAAAGGTTGATAATGGAATTTCAAAAACATATTCAAAAGGGCAAGATTCTTGATGTGAATATCAAGTGTTTGGCCATTATGTTCAGAAATAAGTGACATTTGTTCTATGTTAGTGCACAAGGAAGCAAAGCTTGTTTCCTCTGGGCATTAATTACTCTGTATCAAAGTTTACTCATTGCATCTGCATTAATTTTTAGAAGAGAGAAAGAAAGTATCAAGTTTCCATTCCATGTAAGCATATGTACTATGTGTCCTTAAATGTTTCTAAGCTTGGGCCCCATGTCACATGTTTTCATTCATCACATTGCATTGAAAAAGGTTGAGTTGCTTCAAGCTTTCGGAGCAAAGAAGGATCAATGTACCTATTTAGAGAGACATGTAGTAGAATGATGATAGTTTTACCTCATAGTGCATTTTTTAGTGCAAAAGGTTTTGATGCTTCCGAGCACTTGTATATACATTTTGTGGTGCAATGCCAAATCTTCTTAAATACACGTGCACTACTGTGAGATTGTGTCACTATGATAAAATTATTCCTCTTATGTATCTACTATATTTTAGCATGCAAACATTTTTAAGATTAAATCTATACGCTTGCTTCTCATACATGATGTCTCATTCTTGCATTGATTTTGACAACCAATCATGAAAGCATGCCTCTTGTTCATGAATTTGTAATTTTGGCATCCTTATAGCTATCACGTTTATCATAAATTAATGTTTTTTAGTCATCAAGAAATTGTGGTATGCAAACATTTTGAAAAGTAAATCTACATGCATGATTGTCATACATACGTATCGTGCTTGCATTGATTTTGAAAAGGAATCCCAAAACCATGCCTCTTCTTTACATAGTTTTAAATTTACCACTCTTTTCTTGTACTAATGTTTTCTATTTGTCTCAAGACATTGCACGTATGTCATCCTAACAATGGGATTGAACACCATATTGGTGCCCCCTTAAGCTCCTACAATTTGCCCTCTTCTAGACCTCGACTCTAGTCACATAATCAATGCTAGCTCCAAAACCATGAAGGTGCATGCTTTGTTCTTGCCTTAGAAACTTTAAGAAGTGTGCATATTTGTTCGTTGTATTATGATGTTTGCTATCATGGTTTGACACTAAATTATTTCTAGAAGAAGACATGTGTTGTCTTTAGATAAGAAACTAAGCTTTTAAGCCATGACTTTTCTTATTAAGAGTGCTTAGTTTAGTTAAGATTTCTACATTTTTAAGCGTATAGATGCCTGAGCAATGCACTCTTTATTTAATGAAATCATGTGAAAATTTTACCTTTACCTATGCTTACTATTGTTGCCTACAACAATTCTTAATCTAGAGTTTTCCAATGGATTAAGTCATAGTTCCCCTAAAACTTCTTATTCTAGACAAATTAATTAAACAAAGAGCATTTGTGTCTGTAACCCCACCTCTAGAATATTATTAGTACAATTGAGTTCATCCACAAGTTTTAGAGGATCTAGTGGAGCTCTATATAGTGCAAAGAGGAGGCTAAAAACACTGAAAAGTATCCAAAGTTAATTTTATTTTCAAAATGCCTCCTCTTTTGCAAATATATAAATCTTTTGTTTAGGAATTTTGTATAGCTTCTCCTTGACTACACCCAACACCTAAGGTTCATCACATGGGAACATTGTTTGATGATGCTAACATTAGAAGCCATGTTGTGTCTTGCCACTCAAGAAGATAATCCTTACAATTCCCATGGTCGACCCTCTTAGGACAGCGTAATCTCTACTGCCCATGTAGTCATGATAGGTTTCCTTCACTGTCCACCTCACATGTGATGCCATATGATGGCCATCTCTTCGTTCTTATATTGGTTCCATCTATAGTTGGTTTTTCATGGAATCATTGTCACCATTCTTAAAACTCCTAGCTGCATTTTAAAATAAAATTGTTTCACCTCTCCTCTAGTTTCCCAACCACTCATCTGTTTCTACTTTAATGATGACATCTAGCAATGAACTTTGTCTTCCCAGTATATGTCAACTTTATAATGTACATACCAATCTCCTCTATAAAAACTTCTGTGTTGTCTTTCTCAAAGCTCCTCAAATCTAAGAGAGGACTTGAGATCGTTACTTTGTTACAAGAAACACTAAGCGTATGTTCACCAAAATTAATGACTTGATTCATGAGATTGTGAGGAGCCACTTGCATTTTATAGTTGGAATTTCATGACATTGATGATGATGACTCTGATTACAAGCTACTTGCCTATTTTTAGAATCTCCAAAGGGTGAAGACTCTTCTTTTTAGCGTGTGCAATGTAAAAGAAGAAACATCAAAATCCAATATAGAATTACATTGTGTAAGCATGTAGGTATCAAACATTGATCCATTATATAAATGTAATGTTTTACCAAGAAACACCAAAATCTAATTTTCATTATTGGTGAGCTTGATGAGAGTAATATTAATTTTATATTTGATCCAAGGGGACTGCTACACAAATGTTTGCGGACCGGGGGGAAGGACTAAATACATCACATGCTTTTGCATGGCTAAGAGATTAGTGGCTATGAGATTATGGTGGATTTTATTTCAACCCGACAAAGACATATTCCAATGTCAAATGGACTCGGTGGCATAACTGCATATGTACATATGCAAGATGATGCATCCTTTATTAAGGTCTAATAATAGAATGAAAAAGGGGGAGAGATTATGTATTTCATTAAATTCTTAAGGGGTTTAATGTGCTTTTAGGATGCATGCGCAGGGTTGGTAGCAACGTTCATTTTGCCGCCATTTTGAGGGAGACTTGACCATTCATTTTGAGGTAGACGTGTTATAACTCAACCAATATTCACAGAGAGAGAGAGAGAGAGAGAGGTTTCTCTGAGATATGGTGTCGTCACTATTCATCTGCCTATCCTCTAATCCTCTCACTTTGTTGTCGGTATTCATCTACAATACTGCATGTGGCTTCTGTAGAGGAGGGGGCTTTGGCGGTTGTCAGTCCAGGAGTAGCTGTGTAGGTAGGAAGCGATCGATTAGTTTCTGAGATAGCTACTGTTGCATCATAGAGTGATCCATGACGTCATCCTTTCTGAGATAGCTACTGCATCACAGCGTGCAGCTATCCTACACGTCATCCTTTTGACATCATAGCGATTCAAAGATTCAAAGATTTAGAGAAGCGATGTACGACGAGAATCATCATCATCGTTGAAATATACTTTGTTGGATTAGAAGAGGACGCGGAAGATGGGCCGTGGGAAGGTGGAGCTGCGCCGGATCGAGAATGCGACTGTGTGCAACGTGACCTTCAGCAAGCACAGAGCCGGGCTGTTCAAGAAGGCCAAGGAACTCGCCATTCTGTGTGACGCCGAGGTCGCCCTCATCGTCGTCTCGGCATCTGGCAAGCTCTTCACACTAGACAATCCCCGCACCCGCAGGTACCTATTTCTTATTATACTCCATGTCATCGAGGGGCTCAAGAGATTAGTTGATCATTTTAAGGTTCAAATTTTTTTTATTTGATTGTGATGAATATCTTGTTCACTTCGTCAATTTTTAAGTAAGACATAACTTTGTTTTAATAAGTTTCAATCATACAACAAATATTAATAGATTAGGAATGTCAAATGAATTGAGGGTAATAAATAGCACAATAGACTTGTGTAGATGAGTAATTAATGCAAAAGTCTAGTCTAGGAAACCTAGAAGACCACACCTTCTAAAAAGTTTAATGTGCTTCTTTAGAGCGCGCTAGTTAGGTTTGAAGTTTCAAACAAGAGATAAACAATTAGTAAGTGGATGCCTATTTTAGGGCATTGTCCTTTATATGAGTGCAGAGAATGAAGATGTTAAACTACACGCAAAAGGGATAACTGTTGTGACGATCTACTAAGTCCCAGGGACACTACCTTCCTTTTTATGTTTGGTTTGGCATCTCAAACTATTTAGTATACAATTTTTGTTTTGTATCTCTATTATTGAGATAACTTCAATTTATTCTAAGAATTCTTTAATACCCAAGATTATAATAATGTCTCTAATAATGTATGGATTGATTAGCTTTTATAAATATTTAATGTAGATTTGGTGCCACCTTTGCTTCACGTCACATATACATCATTTGTGCCTAAACTTGCAATCCTCTCTTCTAGGCTTAATATTAAAGAGCCTAAATACATGTCATTTCATGAGCGTGGAGAAAGAAGATGTTAAACTGCACGCACAAGGGATAACTGTTGTGACAGACTATAACTAAGTCCCAGGGACACGACCTTCCTTTTTGTGTTTGGTTTGCCATCTCAAACTCTCTAGTATGCAATTTTTTTTTGTGTCTCTATTATTGAGATCACTTTAATTTATTCTAAGAATACTTTAATACCTAGGATTATAGTAATGTCTCTAATAATGTATACAATGATTAGCTTTGATAAATATTTAATGTAGATTTGGTGTCACCTTTGCCTGAGGACGTCACACCAAACCTGCAATCTGTGTCCTCTAAGTTTAATGTTAAAGAGCCTAAATACATGTCATTTCATAAGTGTGGATAAAGAAGATTGTAAAACCACACGCAGAAGGGATAACTGTTGTGACGGACTACTAAGTGCTTATAGTTCTTGAGAATCTTTATTTTTCTTAAGCCTAAATCACATATTCAATGTTCCTTCATATATGAATTAGTTCGTACACTTATGTGCTTTAAGTTCATACACTTATTGAGAAATATTTATCTTTTCTAAAGTATAAATCAAATTTTCTATATGCTTTAGCATATCAATCTTCCACCTTTGATATGTAACTTTAATATATAGATTGATTATTTTTTATTTATGTCTATGTTTCAGGAAGCCATAATGAATAATTTAAGGAGATGTCAGTGCAATTATAAGTGTAGGCATTCAACCCTTGGTTATCAGAATGTTACTAGACAAACTTACTATGCACGCAGTCGCAAGGATATGAATGGGATAATACATTCATCAGTTCTGGCTCATCAAGAAGGTCAAAATTCTACTAACAATGATGTTCCTATGAGTGAAGATAACCCTCCTATGGATCAACCATCATCTCACTCTTTGCCTAGACGCATGCGTTTGTGGTGTACATGCAGAACATATTGTGGAGGTGGACGTATGGTTCCTCACTCAACATATGCAAGACACATGAAAATTGAGGAAAGATTTAAGAGTCTCACTACTAATCTTGGTTTACGTGACTCTCAAGGACTACCACAAGATGACATTCTACTAGAGCATAATGACATGGGAGATGAGGTCCATAATGACCCATCAAATGAGATTGACAATTTAGATGAAAGGGAGGATAATGAGGTGGAACCATAACATGAAGCGTTCGAGATGGATGATGTTGAACCATCTTTATTTGACAAAATTGTTCAAAGAATAATTCAATTGCAAGAACTTTGGGATGAGCATCAAGCTTCAATTGAGTTTCAAGATAAAATGCTTAAAATTCTTTTTGGTGATATGATCATTTCTAATCCCCCCCCAAGCACATATGGACAATATATATATGCCGAGCTTTTCCTAGGTATGTTTAACTCCCAACGTTACAGGGTATGACAAGGAAGTGAGAGCTCTATTCATGCACCATTGCTTTATCAGCCAAGCAAGGAGGATAACTACATTAGAGACACAATTGAATGCTTGTGTCACACTAGAAAAGGAGGAAGGAAGAAGTTACAGCGTGATTGTTCACAATGTTGTCTACTAACTAGAAGTAGAACTCTATGCCATGAATTGTTGGAAATGTGGAGAAATAAAAACAAATGGTTAATACAAGAGAATACACTTTGTGATTCTACAATAAATGAGTTTTGGGATGGTACAAAATGCAAAAGTGTAAATGATTTTTGGAATCTTGAATCATACTTTGAGCTTCCATTGATATGAAATAACATGCATTGCAAACAAGTCTATACAACTTGGCCTTCTGCCCAAAGGTCACCATTGCTTGATCATTCATGGGTTATCATGCTCATCTTTTTAATTAATATAAATGAAATTTGATATAGGTTACTAAAATGTGGTGTGTTTTGTGATAAATAGGGTGATCCACGCAATTTCACCTTGTTATTACATTGGGATGGATTCCAAGCCTCAAAGACAACCCATAAGAATTGTGGAGTTGTTGAAATTAAAATTCTCAATGTTGGAAAGAGCTCCTTTATTGGAGTTATACCGGTTTTATTTATTCCATTCAGTTGCAAAAAAATTATTGGAAGCTCTAGTAAACTATTTCACATATTCATGAAGCCATTGATAGATGAATTAGAAAGTCTATTTGTTGATGGATTTGAAGCAGACTTCAATTATCCAGTCACACAGATTGTTGAGCATGAAAATTCTCTTAGTCGAAGATTCATTGCATGTGCTATGCTAATGATGGTAACTGGAGACCATCTAGCTCAGTGCAAGATTGGATCTTTCAAAGATGGTGGTCATTCGTTTTGTCATAGAGACAAAGCAATAGCCACTTTGGAGGGTGAGGGCTCAGGACGTTACTTATATGATCAAAATAGATTCCAGTTGAGATATAGACCAATTAAAAGATCAACCAATGAAATGCTTAGTTCTTTGACTATGGCAGAGCGAGCCCTCACCCAAGCAGAAAGAGAAGAGATTTTGAAAGATGCGGGACTTTCTGGTAGATCATGCTTGTGGAGACTATATGAATTCTATGGCTTTGATTTATCCCTGGACCTTGTATATGATTGCATGCATATTTTGGCTCTAAATTTGTTCTCAAAATATATATGTGCTCTAATAAGGACTGTGGATAACAGGATGAAAGTAAAAATTGATGAGACAACACATTGTGTCACTAAAGTGACACCATACTCTATTCGTTATGGTCGCTGGCCAAGATATCCTAGTAAGTATTGTGAGAGCTACAAGGCTGAGGAAAATCAAAAGTGGATTCAATGGTGTTTGCCTTATGTACTATGTGAGATTGAAGGTATTCTATGACCTAGGATTGATTCTGATAGACATTGCTCATGATTTTTACAACTACACTCGTGACCATGGTTGGTCTAGAGAAAATATAAACACTTTGAGAGAATTGCTTGGTTCATGGAGAGTAAGCTTTGAGGAGCTCTTAGGATCAAACTCGGCTCCTTTGGAACATGTTGCAAGTATAAATATTTTTTATTTTCTTAGTTTCTTCATTTATTATAGCAATTATATTTCACTTTAATCGTATATATTTTCTTGCCTTACTAAATGTAGGTTTTGGAGAATTCTTAGATGACATTATTTGTCATGGTAGTCATGATGCTTTCTGGTGTTATATTTATGAGCGTATGGTCTCAGTATATGTCAATATCAAAACAAATAACAAAGATAATGAGATTTCTTATGCAAACTACCAAAGATGAAGATTCTTTACATGGATATTTATGCATATTACAAAAGACCAACGTGACAGACTTATGCTGTATCAAAGGATGACAAGAGAACTCCACAAAGCTTTACTGCCACCTAATGGATACTTAGTGGATTTTAATAGGTGTGATGAATGTCCAGAATGGCATGCATCAGGTCTCATGCATGTATCATGTGTGGAGAAAGCAAAATAAATATGGAGTTTTTTAGAAAAGGCTAATGATTGTGCATGCAAAAGAGTAGCTCTAACAAAGGGAATAACCATAGGAGCAAAGAAGTTAAGATGCAGGGATGCAACTAATGAAGAAAAGAGATATGTTCATCATAGCTTCAACATAGAGGTGGAAACAGTGACAGAATATAAAAAGGTTTTTCTAAAGGGAGAAGTTTATAAAGTGGGAGATAAAGTGGTGGTAAGATGCGACAAAGACTCTAGAGTGGACATAGATGTTGGCCATTGGAAAGCATGTATATCATCATTTTTTTTGTTTGAATGCAATGGTGAAGTGAAACTATTTTTTGGAGCTTATTACTACAGACAATGTATTGTGGTTGAAAGTGGCCATGAAAGTCTAGTTGTGGATACCACTACAGGTATGAGTGTCTTGCAAAATGGTTTTGTTCCATTTTCATGGGATTGTATTGGACCAATACAATCATTGTTACACAAATTTATTCCACTTCAACATGGAAATAATATCATCACATATGAGACAAAAGATTTGAGACCAAGGTCACGTTTGATTAAGATAGGTTGCATCGGTTGCATTCCTCCTTGGCTAGAGGAAAATGATGTCATCTATATGAAGTCTCATCTAGATGCTTTATGTGAGCCAAATGACCTCAAATGTGCCATTATAAGAGCAGTACATTATGAAATGAAACAAGTAAAAGTGGGTTGGCTAACTAATGTACACTTGCAAGAAAATATTTGGAAAGTGAGAATAGAGGATCAAGATTGGAAGGATTGGTGGCTATGTGTATCCACGAAAAAGCAATGGCAAGTACTCAAAACAAAAGCAATTGCAATTGACAATAAAAGAAAGATTGTACCTACCATGTGGCGTTCGCATGAGCATGAGGCAACAATGTTATGACGGTATGTTAATTGAAGTCTTTTGTTTTGTATTGCTTAATGTAATTTACATTTTCAAACATTATGACGGTATGTTTATTGAAGTCTTTTGTTTTGTATTGCTTAATGTAATTTACATTTTCAAATATGCATTGCAAACACTTTCTTGTTGTTACCATGCCTATGTAGGTTTGCCATGTCGACTTTTAATCTAGAGATGATGGCTCTTTTGAAAAAAATGATGAGTGAGGATCCCAAACTACTTGGGCTTATGGATTCATTATGGAAGAAGTGAAAGGTAACTAACTCTAATAACTAAATTTATACCTAGTTTTATTACTAATTCATGTGTTCTAATCCAAGTGCTAAGAAATTAATTGATTTAGTTTGATATAGCACTTCTTTTTAAAAAATATAAGTCTCTTATGTTTCTAAACTTTGGTTTATTATGTGTACATAAAGGTAACAAAATCACAAATGATGGTACAAGAGATAATGGAACAATGAAAGCTAAGGAGGTCATTGGCCCTAATGTCTCTTCAAATCATGATATAGGTATATGTCTTTATTTCTACTAAACTTTGAAAATAAAAATTTGTACATATATTACATCTTGCTTTATTAGGTGATTCATTTTGAGATTAACTAGCTTTAATTAGTCTCTTTGCCTAATTTAAAATGTTCATAGTTATTCATATTTTTAAACTTTGAGTAATTGTGTGTATATATATAAACATAGATAAAAGAACAACAAAAGGTGGGAAAAGCAGTAATGTAAGAAAGGGAGATCAGGAGGCTACTTGCGATAATGTTTCTTCAAGTCAAGATGCAGGTACCAACTTTCAGGATCAAAAACTTGTACAAATTTGGTGACCCAAATTGATACCAAATATCTAATTACTTTCTTTTGTGTTTGGAGCCCCAAGAGGAACACCAAGAAAAAGGGAATTCTCTTGCAAGAAAATCTATCTTGTAACATCAATAAGCTTTTTTATTAGGTTTCATATGATCACAATGAAGAAAAGAACACCAGGCACAACAAATCTTCATGCAGCATCATGTAGATCTCCCACGGATTTGATAGAATCAACCATATTCTTCAATATCTTCACAAAATCCATCAATAGAACAAAGAAAGCAAAGGAATACACCATCTTTGAATGGAAATACATCACATAGTATTCATCTTCAATATCTTCAGTCTTCTCTCTCAATCTCTCATATACAATCACTCTGTTTCAGTAGAATTGGCTATCTCTGACTCTCTCTCTCTCTCTCTCCATCAATAATACATCATATCCTCACTACAATCTCTCAAAATCACTCTCAATAATCCTTCTTAGGTCGTGGATACCCCTCCCAAGTGGTATGTCTGATATGAAGAGTCACCAGAGCCACTACAGTGTCCTTTCATAGCTCACTACTGTCACTTCACTTCAGTCTTCACTTGAGTCTTCAGCAGCTACTTCTTTCACTTCTTTTAGCTATTTTGCACTTGTATTCACCTCTTTCCAATGCTAGAAAACTTTCCCAAGCTACACTCTCATCCATCAGAACACATATAGAAGCATACAGAACAGTCATACTACAGTACCAGAATAGCTACAGTACAGAACAGAACAGAGACAAAAGCTCTACAGAAGACCTACATAAGGTTACAGAAGGTCATCAAAACCACATAACTCATACTTAAACCATTCCAAACTCTCAAAAACTATTCAATAAGCTTTCACAAGATCTCAATCTTCATCAATCAATACTCCATCCCTCCTTACAGAAGACAATCAGAACAAAACAGAACAAAACAGAAGCTATACAGAAGGTATATAGAACCAATCAGAACCTATCAGAACATCACAGAACCTCATATCTTCATTGATAAACATCATGAACTTCCAAGACACAATCAATATCATCCAAAACACTCTCAAACCACTTCCAAACCAATCAATCATCTCATAAAATCAACCATTCAGCTCTCAAAAACAACAAAAATCAGCCAAAAAACAAGTCATTTCAACACTCAACATATCCCCACACTTAATAAGGAAGCATCCTCGCGACCCAGGAAAAAGGGAATACAAGTTCATTTAAAAGCTCAACTTTGATCTTCTATATCTCTTCAAAAACAGTCCAGCCAACCACGACCCCAACTTATAACCTGTATCTAATATAAAAATACAACGAAAGAAAAACCCTTTATACATTAACACTTCTTATCAAACTAGAAAATCACAACAAACTTGTAAAGGATATACGAGTTTTCTTCTTCTTCATCTGCATCATCTTCAACTCTCCAACCACAACCCCATCACCACAATTCTCCAAAATGTAGCTGGCACGAAATCCAATCCAATAGGCAATCACCACGATCTTATTACATCAATTAACCCACAACACAAACACTACACAGAACACAACCATCTGAATGACTCCTCCAAAGAGAGATTTTCATTAAAAAGCATCCACCATACATTGGAAAGGTATCAATGAAGATGATCCCTCTTGAAAGATTGATGATTTCAAAAACGATCCATAGACAAGGATTCATCTACAAATGTTTTGGGAGGATTTTGAAAAAACTGAAGACAGCATATCCTTTCCAACAGGACAAGGTATCTGCTAGGCAAACAAAGGGCATGAAAATACAATATATCTAACTGCTGGGAATCAATGCTCACATTGACATTCATGCACAACTTTGGAATAGGCTTGGAATCATTATGAGAGTGCCTATGCATATACGCCAAATACCAAGCAAAGTGAGTACTTAATCTCACTAAAGGATTTGCAGACTGTGAATATTGCTGAGCAAAATGAATATAGTTCTGATAAGCTTGACTGGTAGTAGCTGTGATCAAACCCATCATAGTCACTAACCAACTGAGGTGGTTGAGATATAGAAGTGTTAGGAGAGGGAAGTGGAATAAGGAAAAGTGGATAAAGTGAGGGATATGCAAAATCATAAAAGGAAGAATGATTTAAAGAAGGAGTGGCAGAAGTTTGTAGGGAATCAGTAAGGAAGGGTGTTAACTGATAAATAGGAAACGTGGAAGGTACATGAATGGATGGAGAAGGACATGGTGGAGAAGGACATGGTGGAGAAGCGAAAAATACTCGATTCTCAATAAAGGAGCAGTATGTAAAAATGGGAATTTGAGGAAAAGAGGAAGGTTGGAAAAGAAGGGGTAAAATAGTTGTGGAATTAGTTTGACAAAGGGAAAGATATATATGATATCGGTGAGCCATTTGTTGGTAATACAGGAGGGTAGGAACAGAAGGTCCTAAGAGAGATCTTATATGATAGGCATCAAAGAAGGTAGAATCAAACGGATTATGTTTTGAAAGATAAGCTAAGAGATCCACCCTCAGTTGATTAGTACTCTGGGCATAGGTAGGGGTTGTGTTCTGTCTTTGATTCAGGACCACAAAATCAATCATGGTATGCCAGGAATTATCAGGACAATTAACCACTTTGGAGGAGTAACTCTGGAACATGTCATCTATATGTAACTCCAAATGGTTGATATATAAAACAGCTTGTAAAACCACGTCTCCCACATACCATGCCATATCCACCTCATCTGGAATCAACAAGTCTCCTCGTAGATACATGTATGACATCAACATGGTATCTGTCGTGACAGAATCTTCAAACACCATCCTGACCACCTCTGTCAGTAACTCAGCAGACCAAGCCCCACTCCATCCATCCTCAGGAAGAGGTAAATCCATCGTGGAAAGCTTCATGTAGAAGGCCAACTTCTGTAAGTGGTAGTGGACAAAGAAAGAATGGTCTGGTGGAACATATTCCTGAAATTGCTCAAATATAGACCATAACAAATCCATTCTGGATTGCAATCTTTCCACTTTATCTTGGAAGAGAGGACACAAGGTAGCCTATCTCTGAAGAGCAGCCAAGTCCTGCTGTGAGAGAGAAGGGATCAAGGGAACATTAGGGCTTGGAGGAACAGACCGTGACTTTGCCAGTTGATCTTGCAACTGCTTAATGTGGGAAGCTTGGGATTCCACTGTGTCATTAGCAATCTGTAAGGCTGAAAGTTTGTCAGCTAAGAGAGTTTGGAACTCCTGCGCTTCTTTGGACATCCTCTCCTTCTCCTCTGAAAGGCTAGTAACCTCTAATTGAGCCTCTAGTAATAACTGGATCTTCAAAGAAGAGATCTCATCTCTTTGGGTTGCAACCAGTTGGGTTTGTTGTTCCATCTACTTAAACAAATCTGCTAGGGTATCCTTAGCAAAGGCTAACTCGGATGTTGCCTTATGCAACTAGTCCTTAGACTGCATCAGCTCTTCATAAAAGGAAGCGTACAGCTGTTGAACACAGGCTGTCTCACTGACAATTCAATGGAACTCTGAATGTCTTTACAGAGGAAAGGAATTGCATCTCCCGAGACTAGACTGTTCAGTGAGGGAACTGATATATCCAACGAACCTTCTCGATGTGCTCTGAACATGTTATTACAAGTGAGATACCCAGGGAGATCACTGCCATAGGTAGCAGGAATGGGCACTGAAGGAAGAACCGAAGGAGCTTTATCCGCTACCCGTTTCAAGCATTTGCGCTGGATGACCAGGGGAGGTGGAGAATCATCATCCTCTATATCAATGGGTTCTGACTCATTTGAAGGTGGAGGAGGAGGTACTGGATCTGATGGATGAGGTGGAGGCACACTCTTCTGTAAACCTGAATAGGTTAAGAAGGCAGACAAGTATGATCCATATGTGACATTGGTAACATTACCCCTGGTGACTTTGACGAAATGTTGATCCATTTTAGTGAGGAGGTAAGTGCTCCAATCAATAGCGACTCCTTTCAACACCATCCTTGAAGCTATGAAAAGCTCTTTGGACAAGTACTGGGATGGCTTTTTGGTAGGCATAAACCTGTCCTGGAGAAACTGACAGACCATCTTCCACACGGGATCAGTGATCATGGAAAAGGAAACTCCCGAAGAGTTTATCACCTTCTTAACATCCAGCATTTCCCTTGTCTGCTTTTGTAACAACTTCAAAATCTCTTCATTAGAGAAAAGCTGACGAGTGGTAACAAAAGGTTCACCTTTGAAGGGAAGAGACAGAGCCTTCCCTAGGCCTCGAGGTGTCAAAGTCATAGAAATACCCTGGACCAATCCCGACTTCTTGCTGTAGGAGGCCAAAAATTCATCATACAACGATGGATCCTCTAGAAGCAATGGAAAGGAGGTAGCCACAAAAGTAGCGAGTCCCGTCTTCATGAGAGGCTCAAAAGTGAGTAGGGAAGAGTAATCCCTACTAACTAGTGGGACATACTGGATAGGGGGAGGAGCGTGAGAAGGCGCCATTCAGATGGTTACACACACACCACAAACACAGACAATCAAGGAGAATGCCTGCAAAGCAACATACAAAAAAACCAAGGATAAGAGAATAACCAAAACAATAAAATGTGACTCCACCAACTATCCCCAAGCAAACCATAGCCTAAAAATAATAATTCGACATGACCTCTAGACATATGCGACTGAAAGCTTCATGCTATGCATCATACAAACACCCAAATCCCTGTATCAGGCAATAAAGAAAAAAACTACACACCGTACCCTTAACCGAAACAAAGACACCGAACCAAAACATCATCACAACCTACACATATCAAGACCACAACTTTGATAAACCGGTGTTTGACCATGGAAATAACTCCAAAGACTGCGCATACCCATCCCACGAAACGGGTTCATTAAAAATGGGAATTACGTACAGTGAGGGGGAATTAATTTAATGAAAGGTTCATTTTAATAAATTATTAAGAAATGGGTGAAGTTTTATTAAGTGATAAACCTTAGTAAGAAAACGGCGGTTCCTTCTTAAAAATTTAATTACCAATTATTAGGTGAAAACGGTGCTTTAATTTGAATCCCGAACTGCGATACCCAGACTGGGTCTCTAAATGCAAGTTCGTTTATTACAAATTAAGGTGATGTGGAGCGCTTTTTTGTCAGCGCGTGCTCTTGTGACGGCTGGTTCATTTTAATTAAAAATATTAAAGTGCCTCTTTAGCGCACTTAGCGCGTGCTAAGTGAACGTCGGGTTTATTTTTATTTTTAAAAAAACTGTGTATTTAGCGTAAATGTGCATGCGATGATGGTGTGTAGGGTTCATCATTTTGAGTATTTGTTTGTTTTTTTAGTTTTTTTTTTCGTGTTTTTTTTTTAATTTTTATATTAACCGTGGGTTTTGGGATAGTTGAAAAAAATAACAAATAAAAGGGAAAATACCTGGTAGTGGGTGTATAGAAATGCAAAGAATGCGCTCTCCGCAATCCAAAAATATCTGGATTGTTTTCTAGATGTTTAGGTGGTGTTTGGATGAAAAAGATGTTTTTATTATTTTTTGTGTATTTTTAAAGAATTTAGGTGTGAAATGAAATATTGTGACAGCTGAGAAAATATACAAAAAATAAGTAAAAATGTTAATGGAAGTATTAGGAATTTTTTGGAAATTAATTTAAAATTTGTTAGCATTTTTAATGAATTTTGTTCATTTTTTGGGTATTTTTAAAATATTTTGGAATTTTAAAATGGTCAGAAATGTTTTTTCTGAAATTTACAGGTTTAGAAAAAGATGGCCATGGGTTGCAGAAATAAAATGAAATTTTCTATATTTTTTTGGAAATTTTTTTAGAATTTTAAAGGTTGTTTTGTGTTTAATTTTTATGTTTTTTTTAAATGGTTTTGTTTTTCTTTTTTTAGTGTTTTAAAGGTTTCGGGTGTTTGAATTAAAAATCTGGGAAAATACCCAGAAATAAGCTGCGTGGCAGCCAGCTGCCGACGAACAAAGTCCCACACCCGCGCACGATCAATCGCACGATCAACCGCAAGCTCCCACGCGCGCGTACACACCGACGCGTGTGTCGATGCCATGAGGGTGTCGACGGGCGGGACGGGGGTTTATGGAGTGGATGTGGGGAGCTGTGGTTCAGCCATGCAACGGGGCTGCAGCGTGGGACAGGGGGCTTGCAGGGGGGAGTGTGTGTTAAGGGGGAACACGTGGGTAATGGGGGAAATGAGGGTTTAGAAGGGGGGAAAAGTGAATGGGTGGTGGGAATGGGGGGTTAGATAGGGGTCTGTGTTAGTGGGGGTGGGAAAGTAGGTGATGGGGGGGTAGTGGGGGGAATGGGGGTTAGTGGAGGGTGTAAGTGGGTGTGTGTTAGCTGGGGGGTGTGAACAGGGGGACTACGTTGGGGTGGAGGAGGTGGGTGTGTTAGCTGGGGGGTGTGAACAGGGGGCTAGGTTGGGGTGGAGGAGGTGTGTGTTAGCTGGGGGGTGTGAACAGGGGGCTAGGTTGGGGGTGGGGAGGTGGAGTGTTTGAATGGGGGGAAGGGGGCTAGGGGAGGGAAATGGGGGGAGACACGTGGAGGAGGGTGGTTGGCGGGCCGTCAACGGGCGGTAGGGGCAAAGGGGGACACGGACGACGGGGCACTGCAGAGGAGGGGCCAGGGGCGGCGCAGGCGGCCTGAAGGGTGGCTAACAGCAGGCGCGAGGCAGGGGAGTCGCGACCGTGGCGGTAGGCGAGAGCGGGGGCGCTGCAGAGGAGCGGCGCCACAGGGCTGGAGCAGGGGCGTCGCGAGTCGTGGAGGAGGGGGCGCAGGGCACACGGCGTCGAGGAGGCGTCAGAGGCGACCACGCCACGAGCACAAGCGTTGGCGACCACAACGGGATCAACGGCCGTCAGGCGGAGGCCACAGACGACCGGCGGCAGGAGGGCGGCAGAGGAGGGGTACATGGCGTCAAAGAGAAGAGGGAGGGGCGGCAAGGCATGGAGGAGAGGAGGGAGGGAGGAGAGGAGGATGAGAGGGAGAAGAAGGAGGGGAGGGAGAAGAAAGGAGCAGAAGGAGAGGAGGATAACGCGCAGGGAGGAGGAGGGGAGGAGCAGAGGAGGAGGAGGGGAGGAAAGGACCAGGAGGAGAGGGAGGAGATGGAGAAGAGGGTGGAGAGGAGGATGAGAGGGAGAAGAAGAAGGGGACGTAGGACAGGGAGGGAGAAGGTGGTTAGGGTGGGGAGGGGTCGGGGTAGGGGTAGGGGGAGATAGGGAAGGGTGGGAAGATGGGCAGGGGCCCATGGGGGAGGGTGGAAAAGGGTAAGAGGGGGATGGGCAGGGTAGGGTTAGTGGGCGGGTTAGGGTTAAGGGTATGGTTAGGGTCCAAAAAGGAGGCATACCCCCCGTCCCACGCGCGTGCGCAGGGCGGGGGTAAAAAAATTTACCGTGACGGAATTGAAAAGGCGCCCGGATGCGGGGACGAGGCACGCGGATGCGATTGGGGCGCGTCAAGATGCGTAAAATTGAAAACGAGCGCGTTCACAAGCGGAACGGGGCGCGCAAAATCACATAAAAATAAAATAATAATAATAATTCCCAAGCCGATCGTCAAAACGAAAAGACGTAAAAATAAAAAGTGGGCAGGATGGTAGGGGGAAGACAAGGAAAATGTGCAACGGGAGTTCCGGGAGAAAGACAGGGCGTTCACGTGCAAAAAACACAAAAAACAGATAAAAAAATGCAATTAAAAATTAATATCGGAAGATCCGTGCATCAGAACTAGGTGTAGGAAAAAGGAAAAATGTGCAGAAAAACGTGCCCGACAATCCTATCACATCAAAACATAGTTCCGACTGAGATAAGATGTATTCATGTGGAAAAAACCCAAAAAACAGACTCGAAAATGGGATCGAAAATTAATATTGGACGAACCGTTCACCGGAATGACATGCAGTAAGAAGGAAAAATATCAGGGAGAAAGTTGTTGTCAGGGCTATGATGCCAGATCACGGTTCCGAAGCAAGCAAAGCGCGTTCATATGGAAAACCGGCTACTTTGTGCAAAATGCTTCAAAAATTAATAACTCGAAAACCGTGTACCGGAACAGGGGTAGGTAAAAAGGAAAAATGGTCAATTCAGAGGGAGGAATAGGGCTATAAGGTTGGATTTGGACTACGGTGAACTTAGGGTGCATTCACATGGTAGGACAACAAAATCAGGGAATGAAGGAAAACTGCAAGGGAACAGTCCCAAGGGTGGGTGAAAAATGAACAAATGGGTGGGAAGGGACCCCATTAGGGTAAAAGCAAGTCATGGCATAGATGCATTAGCAGGTTGAGGCATATGCAAAAGGGTATGCAATGTAAATGCGCAAGGACGCGTCCCCACACTTAAAACCTTAACGGTAGGGTGAACCAAGCAACATGGACCTAGGACCACGCCACAGATTATCCACTAACGTCCCCACACTTAAAACATAAACGTCACTGAGAAACAAAAGTTGTAGGTTTAGAAAAACTTGGCCCATATTATTGAGGATCAAGGTTGATTGTCAATGGTACGTCCTGTGTTGTTGTCGGTTGTGCTGGAGGTACCAAGGCATCTTTATAGCACACGTCCTTCATGGCAGGGACCACGTGGCAGCACCCAAGAAGGTAGTCGGTTGAAGGAATCGCAGGAAATTCGTCGATGATGAGGGATATTGCACTCAACTCACAATCACTCAAATGGAATGAAAGAACTGTCACTCGCCCCATGACTAATATCACTCGAGGAAGAATGATTGAAACCCATATCACATACCCGGTTTAGGAATCAATAGGGGGGAATGGTGCAAGGAGAGTATGCCAGGGTGCACAATTGATGGTGCATTAGTGCGTCCAACCCGTTTGGCATAAGTGCAAGGAGGAAGGCAAGGGAGCCTTAGAGTATAGTGTACAGAACAGGGTGACGTGTCCTGTGATGATGGTAGAGACCCATCCCGTGGGTGCATAGGGAAACGGGAACATACCTTATGCCAAGTGTCGTAACATCCCTCAATCTCACCTCTCGGTAATTGATTGAAGAAACTCTAGTCACACTCAGCCCACCCTCTGTCTCACGCTCTATTGATAAATACAGGAGGGCAGCCCTTTCCTGAAACCCATTGATGTAATCATCACGGTCACTTGTGCAAAGGTTGTATGCCTTGTGCACATTTGATGGTGCAACTATGCATCTCGCCCTGTGCTGGCATACGGTGCGAGAAGGAAGGCCAGGGAGCCTTATGGTGCAGTGCATAGAAACAAATTGTGCTTTGTGCATTGAGAGGCCCATCCCGTGCGTGCAACACTTCATTCACACTTCTCACCTCTCCTTTGATTTGAAGGCAAAGACTGGTCACTCGCCCCATCCTCTATCTCACTCTCTATTGATAGTTACATAGGGAAACCCATACTCACGTCCCCATCCCGTTAGAATGAAATCTCGCATCACTCAATTGTTTGTCGATGAAGATCGCGTCGTTAGTTGTTGAAGGGCATACCCAGGGAGGTAGCCATCAAATCGAACATTGTATTGGATAGGACATGTCATCTGCGAGAGGACATGTAGACGCTCTACAGAGAAACCCAGGACACAGCGTACCAAGGGAGGTAGCTTCGAAATTGGATCCTGGAAATATCAATTGATGAATCCACTTTCTGGACTGTTGGGTGTTGCCACCTTTTCCACATTCAACTTCTCGCCCAAGGATGTTTGCCACCTTTTCTTGGAACGAGGCCTGCTATGACAGGGAATTGCTTCCTTTTCTCTCATAACAGTTTTTTTTTTCTCTCTTTTCTTTTTCTCCTACTCCCGAGGGTGTTTCCACCTTTTCTCGAAGAATAGGTTGGCATGACAGGGACCTAAGTCCTTTTCTCCCATGACCGATATGTATTTTTTTTTTCTCTCTTTTTTTTTCTTTTTTTTTCTCTTCGAATTAAGCAAGGGAATGGTAGAAAGACCATGTATCAGAACCAACCTCGCCACTGTTTGCTGGTGGAAAATAGAGGATAAGAGATCAAGGCTGGAAGGTGGGGCTGAGGGGACAGAGGGTTGCGTCCACCTCATCAGGAGTGGCTGAAGAACGGCTATCAGAAGTAGCATCATAAGAGTGATAGTGCCACGCCAACGGGGGAAAGGATCAGGTGACCGTGATTGTCAATATCCCCAAGGAGGAAAGTACTTCTTCAGGCGATATCCATTAATCACAAAGGGATCATAAGAGGCATCAACGGTTTGCACTTGGACAGAGCCATTAGGGTTAATGGCAAGTACCTTATATGGGCCCATCCACCGCTGTTGAAGCTTGCCAGGAAACTTGCCAAATCGTGAATCATAGGCTAGGACCAAATCACCTTCTTTGAACTCCTTGTGCCTAATGAAGCTGTCATGGTAAGCCTTGCGTCGAGCTTGCGTGGCTTCCATGCACTGTAGAGCCATCCTACAAGTTTCGTCCAAACATTCCAGGTGCAAGAGACGGCGTTGTACTGAATCATCATCCCCCAAACGCTCTTTGATAGCCACTCTCAAAGAGGGTAATTCCAATTCAATAGGGAAAACAGCTTATGTACCATACACCAGCTGGAAGGGTGTCTGTCATGTTGCTGCTTTATGGGAGGTTCTGTATGCACAGAGGGCCTCTGTAAGTCGATCATCCCAATCACGACGATGCCCGGTAATTATTCTTGTCAGAATCGAGCAAAGGATGCGATTCGTGACTTCGACTTGGCCATTGACTCTGGGGTAATAAGGAGTGGACTTGCGATGGCGGATCTTATACAACTCTGTCAACTCTTCCATGACTTTATTAATGAAATGAGTGCCTCTGTCACTTACCAGCTCTAAGGGACTGCCAAAACGGGTGATGATATTCTCGTACATGAACAGGGCCACGCTGTTACCATCGTCCCGCTTTAGGGCTTTAGCTTCACACCACTTTGTGACATAATCTGTACATACGAGGATGTATCGGTTCTGCTTCCTTCTTGTGGGAGGATCGATTGGGCTTACGAAGTCGATGCCCCACTTCTCGAATGGCTTCAAGGGAAGGATAGGTTGAAGTGGCATAGCACTTGTCTTGGTAGGTTTTCCCATTCTCTGACAAGCATCACATCTTTTACAGTAATCATAGGCATCCTTGTGGATGGTAGGCCACCAGTATCCTGCTAGCAGAGCCTTCCTGGCTGTGGCTTCTCCTGCAAAGTGGCCTCCACATGGCTCGTCATGGCAAGCCTTCAGAACAATCCCAATCTCATCTCCTGCAACACATCTTCTGAGCACTTCATCTTTGCCTTTCTTGTATAGTGCACCGCCTAGCAGGGTGTAGGGGACTGATTCTAACATGAGCTTCTTCCTTTCTCGACTAGAAATGCTAGGAGGATACTGTTGGGTTGCCAACAGATTGGCAATATCTGCATACTAGGGGGTTACAGTTTCTATCAAGAATAGAGAAGCATCATGGAGGTCTGGATCATCCTGCTCCTTGTCTGCAGTTTGTGGGATGCGCAACAGATGATCAGCCAGAACATGGGAACGACCAGGTTTGGTAATTACCTCAAAGTCGAACTCCTGGAATAGAAGGAGCCATCTCATCATTCGTCCTTTCACGTCTGCTTTGTTCATTAGGAAGGATAGGGCCTCATGATCCACATAAAATTTAAAGTGGGTAGACAGCAGGTAGTGGCGGAACTTTTCTAGGGCAAATACCATTGCCAAGCACTCCAGCTCTGTCACTGTATAGTTTCATTCTCGATCAGTGACTTTTCGGCTTGCGTAATAGATGGGCTGGTCCAGTTTCGAGGAGCCCTTTTGGCATAGGACAGCACCTAAGCCTTCAATGGATGCATCAGTGTGTACATGGAACTCCTTCGTCCAATCAGGAGGTTGTAGAATGGGTGCCTCAATCAGACACTGCTTCAGAGTGGTGAAGGCTTTGTCACATTCTTCCGTCCAAGTAAACTCTGCATCTTTCCTCAGAAGCTTGTGCAAGGAGGTTGCCTTTGTTGCAAAATGGGCTATGAACCTTCTGTAGTAACCCACATGGCCTAGGAATCCCCTCAACTGTTTGAGGTTGGTGGGTGCTATCAGAGCTGCAATCTTTTCGATCTTTGCAGGGTCTGTTGATATCCCTTGTGCAGAGACAATGTGGCCCAACAGAACTCTAGAAGAGACCCCAAAGATGCATTTGTCGAGGTTGAGGGAAATCCCATACTCCCGTTATCGGTCAAAGCATTGTTCCAGGTGTCCCCAGTGTTCACAGATCAAACTATAGACACAGAAGTCATCCAAATATACCTCAATAAAGTTGTGCAGATGATTTTGGAATGCGGCCATCATGACTCGCTGGAAAGTAGCAGGGGCATTGTAGAGCCCAAACGGCATCACTCAGTAAGCGTAGGTCCCCCATTCTGTGGTGAAGGCTATTTTGGATTGGTCTTCTTCTATGATTTGGACTTGATTGTATCCGCTGAATCCATCCAGAAGGGAATAAAGCTCATGTCCTGCCACTGTGTCCAACAGTTGGTCTATGAAAGGGATCGGAAAGTGATCCTTCTTCGTCTTGGAATTGAGCTTTTGGAAATCCACACATATACGAAGCTTGCCATTCTTCTTGGGTACAACCACGATGGGTGAAACCCATTCACTATTTGCCACTGGATAGATGAACTCGACTTCCAGAAGCTTCAGCAGCTCTGCTTTCACCAATGTGGAATAATTTGGGTTCATTCACCTTTGTCGTTGCCGTACTGACTTGGCATTAGGCTCCAAGTCAATATGATGCTGACATATTGTGGGATCAATCCCCTTTAGGTCTTTGTAGGACCACGCAAACATGTCCAAATTTTCTTTCAACAAGTTGTACAAGGTTGACAACTCCTCTTCTGGGAGGCTGCTACCCACCTTCAAGTGGCGTTCAGTGCCATCTGCATCCACAAAGGTTAACTGCCTTTCACCTTCTACTTCACGGATGAAGGTCCCACGGACTGCTTCTGGATATAGATCTAACTCCTTCAAGGGAGTGGTGTCCTCTTCTGATGTCCCACTAGACCCAACTTCTTCTTTTGGTGGAGACTTAGGTTGCTCCTTGAGATGTTGAAATGGGATTAGAGCCGTTTCGGGTTTGGTTTCAAGATTAATTACCTCTTGGCTGGAAGACTCATCTTTTGATGACACATCTAAGAATGTCACATAACAGGGACCCTCTGATTTCTGTTGGGTTTGTGAGACTGGTGCTTGTTGGCACGGTGCATCATCATCATCTTTTCTTGGCAAGGATGGGTGAGAACGGCATGAGCCACTGCTGAAAGACGGTTTAGTCTTCTTTATCCATTTCTTATAAAGATTTTGTATATGAGAAGATCCATTTACCAGACCAAATGGTACCATCGCCATTCTGTCCCACAGCATGAGCTCGTCTACTTCTAATGCTTCTAGAACTTCTTCTTCATATGTATCCTCTTCAGGTGGGATAGACTCTTCCATCTCACTTTCATAACCTTCTTCTTCCATATCATCTCCATCCTCTTCTGTCTCTATCTCTATCTCTGGCTCTGGCTCTGGCTCTGGCTCTGTCTCTGTCTTTGTAGGAGCTCTGTAAGAGAAGAACAGGTTCTCTGTTTCATCTTCTGCCTCTGTGTCTGTCTCTGCTATGGCCATGTAATAGGGAGAGCAGTACATCCATGCTTCTATCTCACTGTCAGAAGTGATTTCAGAAGTCATTCCTAGTTCAGGCAGGAAGTATTCACCCATTGATAATGGCTTTGCATCTTTCGGAAGTCGGCTTATAGTATCCACTGTTAAGGAATATGCCACTGTTTTCTTGGGAAGGATCTGTTTGACAGCATCTTCGTCTGCTGTTGTTCCATCTGTAGCCTCATTAGGGGAGTCAGAAGATAATTCCAAGGAGGTGGATCCATGTCCTTTTTTAGCACCATAGAGCTTCAGCACCACTTTATTAGGTCCTCTACCCAAGGTCAAGGTTCCTTTGAACCAATCCGTCCTTGCTCTGGCTTCAAAAAGCCATGGTCTACCCAGTAACAGAGGGTAGGATGTACCATAAGAGTTTGGCTTCACCACTAGATAGGTTAGCCAATAATCTTTTCCAGCCACTGTAGTCTTCACATATGGGAGAATGCCCAAAGGTTTGATTCTACTCTGATCCGCTAGTCTGATGAGCCATTGGGTTGGCTGCACACCTTGTAGGCCTAGATCCATCATTGTCACATCCGTCATAATGTTCACTGATGAACCACCATCAATCAGTGCATTTGCAATGAAGCAGCCTTCAATCCACACACCAGTCTCTGGGGTACCCGGATCTAGGAAGGCATTAGCTACATCCACTTCTTTTACAGGCTCTGGAGCTTTATTGGATTTTGTTGCTGTTGAGGGAGCAATCCTTAATCCACGTCTTCTTGTCATTATACTTTTGAACCTTTTTCGACAACTGGGAGACAACACCAACAATTGTCGAAATGTGAGGTTTGGTCTAAAGGTATCTAGATCTCTGACCAGATTGTATTCCTTAATAGGATCCACTAGCTTCTCTAACCGGTTAGGGAATGGGGCAACATCCATTTTCATTTTCCTTGTTTCTTCCAACAGGGGCATCATGGGACCTTCGTCTGCCACTTGTGGCACTTCCTCCTCTTCTATCTCCTGGACCTCTAGTCTTGTCTCTGGAACTATCTCTGTAACTCTCTGTGGCATTGTAGTGCTCTATACGGCACTGTCAGGCTCTGTTCTGTTCTATTCTTCTGGTGGAAGATGGAATGTCACTATTCTGGCAGGAGGATTATTTTCTTTCTGGATAGCTGGTTCCTTCTTCTTTGAACGTGTGATGGCAGCAACTTCCAATTCCACTAAATTAGAGGTAGGCTCTTGGGCCTTGGCCGGACTATCAGTAGCACTGTTTTTCACTGGGGCTGGGCTTGGACAATCTTTTGCAGTGTGGCCTTCTCCTTTGCATCGACTGCATAAGGGCTTGTAATCCACTGACCTTCTGGGATTTGGACAATTTGGTGAAATATATCCATTTTCTCCACATCTGTAACACTCCACTTCTGATCTCTAACCACCGCTAGACTGTCTTCCTCTGTAACTTTGAGATGGAAACCTTCTGGGACCGAAATTAGAACCAAACTCTCTAGGCTTGGGTCCAATATCCTGTGTTGTCATTTTGGATTCCAACAAGTTGAATCGTGCGTCTTCTTCCTTCCTTCTCCTATCATGCATCTCCTTCAGAGAGCAAATGTCCTCTGTATGGTTCTTCCGCAAACAGTAGGAACATAAGGCTCCAAGAATGGTTGGTTTTCGTGTGCATTTAGTGGCTAAATGACCTGCTTGATGACACTTACCACACCAAGTATTTGACCGCATCACATCTCTTCCTGCTCCTGCGACGTTGGATATGCTAGCGGTATTCACTTTCAGCGTCTGTAGCTGCTCTGTAATCACATCCATCAACTCCTTTTTAATATTTGCAACTGAGTTGGATAAGTAATCCTTCAAGCTTTCTCCTCCTGAGGTACTAGCAGGAGGGTTTTGAGGAGTCTGTGTAATCACTGCACAAACCGGTTGGGCTGATGCAGAGGGGTCTCTGTTCTGGTTCTGATTTAGAGCTCCTATTTGAACTGTTGGTTGTTGGCTCCAGTTGGTAGGGTTCCACTGTTGCTGCTGATTTGGCATTGAGGAAATTGGTTGGGACCATTGTTGTTATGGTTGAACCATCATTTGAGGCATTGATTGTGGCCACTGTGGATTTGGTGCATTGTACTGTGATACTGAGGGCATCTGTGGGTAAGGGTAGGGGACTGTCCCTGGGACTGCATTTGGTGGGTACATCATTCTTGGCATAAGAGGAGGTAGGACTCCTCTTCTTGGATTCATCGCCAATCTAGCTTCCACTTCATCGTACAGTCCTGCACCTTCTGTTGTTGCAGCTTGCAATGTAGCTGGTCTTTGCAGCTCCACAAGCTTACGAACTTCTGGTTGTAATCCTCTGAGAAACACCCCCTTCTGAATGCCATCATCTAGATTATGGTTAGTCCATCTCTTCAGGATGGATTCCATTCGTGAGACATAAGCTTCTACTCTTTCTCCAGAGGACTGACTTAGGTTCATAAATTCCTCTCGCATCCGCTCTTCAAAACCTTCACGCCTGAATTTAGTGAGGAATGCCAACTTCAGGTCGTCCCATGTGCCAAAAGTTCCTGCTACTTGTCTCTCATACCACTGAAATGCCACGCCCTTGAAAGTAGTGGGGAATATTGCTAACCAATGCTCAAGGGTTATGGCATTGTTAGCCACACATGCTACCATAAACTCCGCTACATGACGATCGGGGTCTTCATTGTACTCTCCCTTAAAAATTGGCAATGGGACTACATTCATTGGCCTGTCATCAATATTTCCAGGACGGATCTGGCTTGGAAGTGGACCTCCAGCAGGAGGAGGAAGGGCTTGATGTGCCATTGGGACTTCTGTAAAGAGTTCCGCAAGGGCGTCAAAGGCAGCTTCTGCTGCGAGCTTGTTCTCGACTCTGATTTTTGCTTTCTCTCTTCTCACGTACCTCTGGACTCGTTCTAACGCTTGCCTCTTTATTGTGTCATTCATCAGGGGGTTGGCTCCACTATGTTGTTAGTGCTCCATAGAGGGTTAACAGAAGGCTTCAGTCTCTGGAGGACTCTCTTGCTAACATTTCTTCTACTTCTTCCTTTTCAACGTCCCTGAATTCTGCTTTCATGCCACTGCACAGAGGAAGGTATTCGATTTTGAAGGTGTCAAAATGCATACATCTGAGCATTGTGGTGGTGCCATCATCATAGTAATGCTAGCTTCTGATGGTTTCAAGAGTGTAGGTTGTGAAAAACACTCTGTCTACTAACTTCCAGTGGGTTGCCAATTGAACAAACAGAAGATTATCAATGTACCAAGCATCCCATGTATCTTGCTGTTGAGCATCTACGAACAAATTCCAACTCTTTTCCTTCTTGTCTCTGTGAAACTCCACAGACCAAGACTCCTGAAGCTTCTTCACAATCTCCCACTTGATGATGTCTGGAAACTTTTCAATGAAGGCCAAATCTTCCATATATGGTCATTCTCTCTGTTCTGCTCTTCAGTTTCTTTCCAAACAGTTTGCCACCAAGATGCAAGTTTTTGCTGCTTCAACAGGAAGAGGAAACTGTCCACCACATAGAGCATGCATCATGATAGTGATGTGTTTCCGCCATTATGGGATGAACTTCTTGTGAAAAGTGGCTCTGATTATGAGAAATTACAACTCTTTAGTGAAAGAATGAACTTTACAAACATCCATTGAATTCTTCTCTTCTTAGCAATGCCAATTCCTTCATTTTCAGCCTCTTCTGGTGCTTGTTGATGGCAAGATTCCCCAGCTGTGCATCAAAAACATGGAGCCCCAAGAGGAACACCAAGGAAAAGGGAATTCTCTTGCAAGAAAATCTATCTTGCAACATCAACAAGCTTTTTTATTAGGTTTCATACGATCACAATGAAGAAAAGAACACCAGGCACAATAAATCTTCATGCAACATCATGTAGATCTCCCACGGATTTGATAGAATCAACCATATTCTTCAATATCTTCACAAAATCCATCAATAGAACAAAGAAAGCAAAGGAATACACCATCTTTGAATGGAAATACATCACATAGTATTCATCTTCAATATCTTCATAGTCTTCTCTCTCAATCTCTCATATACAATCACTCTGTTTCAGTAGAATTGGCTATCTCTGACTCTCACTCTCTCTCTTCATCAATAATACATCATATCCTCACTACAATCTCTCAAAATCACTCTCAATAATCCTTCTTAGGTCATGGATACCCCTCCCAAGAGGTATGTCTGATATGAAGAGTCACCAGAGCCACTACAGTGTCCTTTCATAGCTCACTACTGTCACTTCACTTCAGTCTTCACTTGAGTCTTCAGCAGCTACTTCTTTCACTTCTTTTAGCTATTTTACACTTGTATTCACCTCTTTCCAAGGCTAGAAAACTTTCCCAAGCTACACTCTCATCCATCAGAACACATATAGAAGCATACAGAACAGTCATAGTACAGTACCAGAACAGCTACAGTACAGAACAGAACAGAGACAAAAGCTCTACAAAAGACCTACAGAAGGTTACAGAAGGTCATCAAAACCACATAACTCATACTTAAACCATTCCAAACTCTCAAAAACTATTCAATAAGCTTTCACAAGATCTCAATCTTCATCAATCAATACTCCATCCCTCCTTACAGAAGATAATCAGAGCAAAATAGAAGCTATACAGAAGGTATATAGAACCAATCAGAACCTATCAGAACATCACAGAACCTCATATCTTCATTGATAAACATCATGAACTTCCAAGACACAATCAATATCATCCAAAACACTCTCAAACCACTTCCAAACCAATCAATCATCTCATAAAATCAACCATTCAGCTCTCAAAAATAACAAAAATCAACCAAAAAACAAGTCATTTCAACACTCAACAGTGTTATTGAAAATTTTCATAACCTTGTATTATCGTGAGCTTTGGTTAACTCTATGTATATATAGGTAAACAAGTTACTAAAGATAACACAAGAGACAATGCAAGAAAGGAAGACATTGAAATTGCTTGCCTTAACACTTCTTCAAGCCAAGAATCAGGTATTACCAGCTTTCTTATGTTGATAATGAGTCATTTTTTGAAATGGTTATACTAACTAATGATATTTGATCACTTGAGTATCAATAGGAGTGATACGCGTACCATCATATGATGATATCTATTAGCCACCCATGCTGAAATTTAGAGAAGAGGGTAGACTTTATGGAAAAAAGCTCTTGGCTGAATACTTTAAAAGCCAACACACTGTCATGCTCGAAAATTATCATCGAGTACATAGGTGGTTTGAATCCTTAAACCCAGATGATCTACGTTATAAAAATGCGGATAAAGAGTATATCATGAAAATCATATCAGAGAATCACCATGAGATTTTACCATTGAAGTTTACTGGATGTGAGTACATATGGAGAGAGAATGACATATATGACTAGTGGAAGGGTACAAAGCAAGATGAAAGAAAGTATTTGAAGAAAAAAGATCTCTTAAAGAAGGTAAGTTGATTGTTACTTTTTTTTATTGGCTTTCCTAATATTTGAGGTGTAGATTCTTAGTTATTGAACTATTAATCTTATGACATATAGAGAGAATTATCCGCATCTCTTGGAGTGGATGATATAGATAAGCTTCAAAATGTATCAAATGACATAACATCATCAATGGTAAGATGATATGATTTATAAGTTTGATATCATAAGTGTAGGATTGGTTCTTTTTCTCCCATACTCATTTAGGGGTGTCTATTGATGGTGGCAGAGTGAACCATATGTTGCTACTATTGATTCTAATAAACTTGATGTATACATTCCTATCATGGATGATATTGCGAATGCACAAGGTTTGGAAAAGGTATCTTATAATCTTAAATGTTTATCATTTTTGTACTTGATTCCATATATTTTGGAGACATTTGATGTATACACATGATCTTATTTTGTTGATGTAGCCTCTTGAAGAAAGTAGCTCCTTTGAAGGACAACAATACAAGCAAACAGATTTATCACTGCAGGTAATGCTTTTAAGCTTATATCTAATAACTTTCTTTGAGAATGTCTCTTATACAAATACTTATACATTAACTTTCATTTCCCATAGATGAATATGTTCGTGGAGGAAGAAAAGAGCTTTGAAGAATTTCAATATTATACATCCGATGAGGTTCTTTGCTTTATATTAAATTTAAGATTGACCATATGATTCATGTTCTTAATAGTATCTTATCCTTTACATGCTTAAAATGTAGGATGTTGAAAATGAAGATGAGATACTTGGTATGGAAAATTGTGCCAGCTTTTCAAAGTTATTGTCACATGGTTTAGACAAAATAATGTACTCAACTAAACATCAAGAAACTTTGGAACAAAGTATCCATAGTTCAAGCAATGATAAGGTATATAACTTTTTTTTTCTATATAAATGTTTTTAATGTGATTACTAATTTTTGTTTTGAATGTAGGCTAATCCAGATGATAACATTAATGAAACATCTCGAAAAAGTCAAAGAAAGAGGAAGGTATTTGATATATGTTTGTGAGAGAACAATAGCGTCATAGTTTAGTGAATAACTAAATATATGATTTATTACATAACTATTTATTTTATGTGTTGACTAGCCAAGTGAGAATATGAATGATCTTTTGCAACAAAGGAATCAATGAAAAAGAACCAAATGTGCTAGATGTAAATGTTTATATTTTTGTTTATGTCATACATGAAAAGTATAATCTAATTTTTTAATTTTATTTGAATTAGGAATTTAAAGGTCTCCCAAAGCAAGGCATTGAGATTAACATTTCAAATGATACTTAAAGGGTAACTTTATTGTTGATTTATATTTTAATTAGATATATATAATTGTAGTCATGTAGTTCAATTTGTAGCTTTGAGATTAACATTTCAAATGATGTTTAAAGGGTAGCTTTATAGTTTATATATATATATATATATATATATATATATATATAGTCATTTAGTTAAATTTATGGCTTTTTATATTATAATTCGTGTCATTTAATTATCTATACATAGTATAATAAGTTACTTATTCTCTTTTTGTTATTCAATGTAGGTTCATATGACAAAAGAAAACATGGAAACCATACTTTTGAAGTATCTTGGTGTGCCTATAATTCATGATATGTACTTTTCTTTAAAGAGTACATACATGAATCTCAAAAAGATTCAAGCTAGCTTTCTAGATGTCTTGATTAAGGATACAAAGAAGCTAACAAGTGATGATATGATTAAGGAGATTATTTATTGGCTACTAGAAAATGGTAAAGTTGTATTAAACAAAAATAGCAATGTGCTTAGTCTAGATGATGTGGAAGTTTTAGCATAACTTCTACTTTGAGTTAAGAATTTATTGCTTTTCAACATATTGGAGATTTGAGGGATTACTCAAATATTTATTACTTTGCAACATATTGGAGATTTAAGGGATAAAACAATCAAGACACACATGTTGCTTAATTAGTTTTTTGTTCTATGCTCCTTTAAAAGTATTTTTATTTTTCTTTTGGTTGCTAGAAGTAGATGTTGATGTCTTAATTTGTTTAATCTATTTTGATCATTAGATGTATGTTATTGATCCTTACTTAGAAATGATGACATTTTCTATATAATTTTCTAGTTAAAAATTTATTGTGTAATTTCTTGTTTGATATTAGCATGTCTAAGAGTAAGGGCAAAGTAGATAAAGTGATAAGAAAAAAAGAGAATTCCCACGGAATTCCCTAGTTGAAAGTACATATAAGTAGGGAATGTAAAAATAGGAAAAATGAGAGATTTCCTAGTAAGAGTACCTAGGGAATCACCTCTAGAATTTTTTTCCTATGTATGGAATATTTCCTATATATGAATTATTCCCTACATAGAAAATTTTGTATTTTCCTATGTAGAAAATATTTCCTACATACGAATTTCCTATTCCTACATAGGAAAGGTCTTATGTGATTCCCTACTTATTCCACTAGGAAATGTCCCATTTTTTCTAGTTTTTACTTTCCCCACTTATATGTATTTTCAACTAGGGAATTCCATGGGGAATTCTCTTTTTTTCCTATATGGGGATTGATTGAAAGTTCCTTGTGAATTAAGTCTTTTTAGACCCTTGGATCTAGCGTGTTTCCATTTTCTTTTTTCTCCCAAACGCTCCATGAGCATCTTTCTCCATCTTCAATACCAAAAAACCCATGCACTTTTTCCTAATCTCTACCCTTTGCTTCCTTAAAGCATGTGCACCCCCGTTTACCCCAAAAAATACACATTTTTGCCTCAAAGTGTGTTACCCTTTAGAAATGTGAAATGATTCTAAAGAGCAATATCGATTCATCATATGAAGGGAAGCACGGTGTTTTGAGTGAAAAGTAGATACATATTAACAATACATTCATTTATATAGCTGATATTGATATTGATATCAAAAGCTTTAATTATATTTATGTCACAAATCTTCATTCTTTTGAGAACCAAATTGAGAGACTCAAACATGCAACAAGCTCGATATCAACAAAGGAGTACAAGGCACTAGGCAAGTCTTTTAGTGAGCCATAATAGAAGATGCGACCTAACATGACTCTGGATTCTGTGCTTTCAAAAACAGAAGAAAAATCTTTGATCTCAAAGAGCTTTCTTTTTTTTCAATTCCTTGGAGTTCGTATCATGTGTAAAAGCCTTGACACACGAGACAATTTGTACATTGTAGAACGAACTGAGCATTGTAGAACGCCTGTACCATAATGGAAAGTTTTCGACGCTGATTTCGGGGCAATGCGCGTTCCACCTTCACAATATTGGGGCAGATTGAACCGCGCAAACATAAACATCACAAGCGTTGCGGCCACTTCGCTCGATAAGCGCAGAATGGCCCGTGCGCCAGCTGATCTCACTCCATGAATCCGGCATACCCCTCAGAGATGGACCATGGATGTATATTGGAGGCTCTGCGTCACCAGTACGGGGGCTAATACGCCTTCACAAGGGGGTACGACGGGACAGAGTAAATCCCACAGACACCACGAGCATTGCCAGTGCTACGCTCCATAAGCACGTAGCCATCCATGCCCCAGCTCTCGCTCCACGAGTTCTTGACAATCCAGTAGTCCTTCCCATCTTTGGATCCATAGCCCACGACCAAAACTGCATGGTCCATGTCATTAGGATCGTCGGAACACGACCCACTGAAGACACCCTGTACAATCCAACAAAAGCTGCAAGGGTTACTACATAAGCCGATGTGTGAGGACATGACATGGGGAGGAAGGAAACGGCCGGCCTGCGACATTACTGTTTGACATATAACTAGATGCGTGAATTAAGAGCGAGATAAAGAAATGAATACGTCAGAATAGAGCTGGAAGTCGCGGGTTCCCGCGTTGATTGCCACGCTAACAGGCTGTTGCGCAACGGCGCACATGAGGGCCCCCTCGTCGTTCGGTGTCACATCCTCGTAACCGTCAATGCTTATGACCTTCCGTTGTTTCTGCGAGGCGAGAACGAAGTCAATCACATGCATGTAGGTAGCCTCCAGGCTCCATGCATGTAGGGTGATGAATTAAAGTAGGCAAGGATGTATGGAATCGGTGCAGAACCAATATTGTTACCAGAATCCAGTTGCACATCCTTGTTTTGCCATTAGCGCTGACATAGGGATAAGCTTGCTCTGAGTTGATCCCACCGTTGTTGAGTACCCACTCAAACGCAGGATCCATGAGTCCACCATTGCAGCCAAAATTGTTTTTGGCGCAGCTCACTAGCTCCTGTTCGGAGAGGCTGATAAGCTTACCGGTCGCGATGGCATAGGCCCCCTCCATGGCTCCAGTGGTAGAGAAAGCCCAACAACTACCTGTAGATCAGAAGGATACAAAGTTAGGGCGGTTGGAGTGTAGATAAGAGAAATGATAAGCAAACAAGCTGGCGGGGAGTGCAGATGAAGACGATGGTGATGATATTGACATTGCTATATACACTGCAACAGCACTGTCAAACTTGATAACATATCGAGCCAGGTAGGAATTTCCAATGCAATGCACATGAGGGCCGATATTAGTACAGTATAGCAATGATATTGTATAGAACTCTGGATGAGAGCGCGATCAGGCATACCGCATTGTCCCTGATCCTTAACAGGTGTGACGGCACCCATGTCTCTCCAGTCCACGGATTTGGGGAGGCTGTCGCGACCGCAGACAGCCCGGGCAGAGCCTGCGCCGGGACGATGATCAGAGCCGGTGCTTAATTTCAAGCCGAGGTGCTTGAGCTTGAACTCTTCAAGGGTGAGGTCTGCAAACTGGTTGAGGCCAAGCCGGTAGGCCCGCCCATCAGCTGGGTAATGAATACTTGTAAGCTGCTCAGGATCATCATCGACAAAGTTAAGCTGATGCCTGTCGTTGTGGTTGTGCGCGTAGAAGAGGTTGTCCTTGAAGATCCGGAAGCGCTGCTGCCTCTCCGACTGCGGCGCTGCGCTGTAGTTCTTGGCGTGCACGAACGCCCACTGCTCGAACAGGCGCAGAAGATGCGCCTCCGACAATAGCTCCTCTCTTTTGGTGCTCATGAACATGTTTATATCATTGCGGCCGCTGACATGAATATTATTGTCGTCTGACATCATGATATTGTACTGGCTTGCAATATTACAGGCGCGGTCGGCGCTGCATGACAGGCTGGAGTATAGTACAAAGGCGCACAGCAGGAGGGACAGGCCAATAGGGCGAGCCATAGGGCCTATCGGGATTCGGGACTCGGGAGGAGGAAAATGAGTGTGTGTTTTCGTTATTTCGGTCGTTCGTGTGATGGAGAATGTCAGAGATTGTTGCCTGCCTTTAATTTACGACGAAGTTGCTGCCGCCCGGCGCCCGCCGACTCAAAATCAATGCCAGTCGGAATCCTCCATCGTAGGAGTTAAAGTGCTGCCACACGCTGTGCCTTCGACTAGGAGAAGTTAGAACCTCAAATTGGAGGAGTTGCACTTCCATTGAAATTTGACATTCTTCAAGTTTATTTGCACTCTAGGTCACTCTCTTTCCTAGGTGAAATTAGGCTGGGATATCACCGACAATAGGCAGTGAGCTTGATTCCTCCTTGCAAGTCACCCATAATGGGCAGTAGCTCTCATACAACTCAACACTTTTCAAAGTTACTCTTAGAATGAAAGGCTCTAGGCCACACGTTATGACTTTGATAAACAAGACTTATGAAATGTTTTGTTTGTCCGTGTGTGGCAACACTCTTAAAAGTTTGTATTACCCATTTTTGGAAGGCCTAATGGCAAGGCGCATTACTTGTAACTTCTAAGTGACTATCAATTAAAAGTCTAGCAAATACACATGCACTATACAGGTAGCTATAGTGTATAGCAAGTTGGTACATTAGCAATTGAAGTGCAAGACGTCTCTAAGAGCTGGGTCGTGCCAAGGGTTTCCTAGGCTTCCAGAAAAGCTTCCTTTTCCCCATTAGCATTTTGGTTGCACTATGAGGGGAGGGAAGAGAGTGCCAAGCAGAACTAAGATTCCAACCATAAAGAATGGATGATGATTTATTACTATTGCGGGTCAGTTTGGCGCAGAGAAAAAGGAAGGAAGATGATTCATTACCACTCTAAGCATTCCATTAGCACCGAATATTTTCAGCGTGTTAGTGGGATGAGGGTGGGGGGAAGGAAACCCTATTAACCCTGCTTACATTGGGTGAGACTAAGGGCTAATAGAGGAAGTGGGATTCTCCTCGACTTAGCTCTGCAACAAAGAACTCTATAAGGATTTAGAGAGCAACTCGAAGAACCTCCAAAGGAATGTGCTTGCAAGAGTCTTTGAGGAGGCTATACAGGTGGATAACTTGCTTAGAGAGAGAAGCTCTAGGGCTACGCAACAAATGAGAAACACCTTTAGAAACACCGAGAGAACTACAACACTTAGCGAACGAACAGTCCCCCACAACAAACAAGATAAAGGAAATAGTATCGACTAGACTCAAGCGATAGCAAGCTCAAGTTTGAGCTGACGAGACTGTAGGAGTCACTCTAAAAGCCAGTACGATCTCACACACAATGTATGCATTGTGGAGGGAATCACCTACCATTTGAATGTCCTGGTCCTAGATCCTAGCCTTGTGCCAATTACGAAATATTTGGGCATGATGCTATGCACTGTGGATTGCCAAGATGGTTTCCATACCAGCAACCTTACACTCAACCATACTACCTAGGAGTTAGGTAGCCTTACTTTGGAAGGGGAGTCTATTTGGCTTTGCCCGCACTTAATGATTCAAAGCTAGCCACCGACCGCAAGGACCTATAGTGACTTATCCACCAATAGGAATCCCTAGAACTCTAGGACCTATAGTGACCCATCCACCAAGGGAGACTCTAGTGCACTTCGTAGAGGAACCACTGCAGGAAGATTGATATTGAAACCCTTATGTCTCTTATGACGAGGAGGGTAATCCCATGTTGATGTACTTTAGGCCTATGCCGGTCATGGCTTTATGTAGAGTGCGGAAGAGATAGAGGCTGAGGGGGAGAGTAGAACCATGAGCCCATAGCACGTTGACATATGACCATCCAGGGCATATCTCATCTTGTTGACCTGAAAAGGAGCAAGCAAATATAGAGAAGGATGACTTGAGGTGCCTTGAATGCGGAGTTACACACCTTTTTTGTCGATTATCTAAGGTGAAAACTTTCCACTAGTTTAGCAATTGTACTATCTGTGCCGCTTGGACTCATTTTTGTCGAGTCACTTGATAATGATGCTACATCCATCCCCATAAATATCATGACATGAGCCTAAACAAAGCATGCCAGTATCTGATTGCCTAGACCTAGCAACCTAGATACATCCTCTGTAGGAAAGAAGATCCGACGAAGGAGAAGAAAGAGGTTTGAGGCAAAAATGACACTTAAAAAAGAGAGTGTGACCACCTTAGCAAAGGAAAAATAGGTTATGGATGCCGAGGCAGAAACATCTACTCCAAAGATGAGGAAGAAGGGAACTGTTAAGGTTGGAGAGTACCTTGACCTCAACTAGCAACTAAAGGTTGAGGATAAGGTCAAGGAATGGATAAATAAAGTACAAGCTACTTGCGAGATGCTAAACCTATCATTGAGGATGAGATCAATGAACTCTCAACCATGAGCCCACCAGTCTCTCCCACATACTTAAGAGTAGGAGAGGCAACTTCACCACATGCACATCCGCAAAGGCAAAGCATGGATACCATGAATAGACGGTCTATCCAAGACGATTGGTAGGAAGCCCATGAAGCAGAGTGGGGAAAGTCAGTCGGCAACTTGCTAAGCACACTAATATCAACTCCTATGACATTGTCACTAGGAGAATTGCTTACGAAAGCCCTCGCACTGTAGCAAGGGTTGAAGTGATGGGTAGAACAAATTAATAAACATGAACTACAAGACGTACTTGATCATGACGCCATGACACATATACCAAGCCTAATGCTTAATCCAATATATAAGTCTCCACAAGTGAATGCCTTTTGGAAAGGCACTGAGCTACATGCAGTCTTGCCTTCATTGCCCTAGGAGATACTACGCGAAAGGGGATAGTAGACACATGAGTAGGAGTTAGTGTACTTAGCCATGAAATCTTGCAAGCTTGGGGAAATCCACTGGTAGAAACTACATGGTTCAATGTCACTCTAGTGAATGGAATGCAGGTTAGATGTTCCAGAGTCCTGAAGGATTAGCCTTTAACGATAGCAAGAATCCAATTCTTCGTGAACTTCATAGTCATGAAGGGAGTGGATTATAATATCCTGCTAGTCCTTAGATGAGAAATACTTGAGTGATAGAGGATTGGGGCAATGGCTTGATATTCTTAGGTAATAGATTAGAAGCAGTTTGAGTAGAGATGGACACTTGGAAAACCTCACCAATGGACCTAGATGCCATCTTTGCCATACTAAAGGGTGACTCAACGGCTAGAAGCGAGTATGGACCTATAATGAAGTACATTCCTTGTCCTGAGGATGAGCGTGATTGGATTCATGCCTTAACAACCATTGATCTCCCATTCTTAGAGGATGAGGATGAATATAGGAAAGCTATAGATCTAGGTGTCCTAAGATTTTACTCCCTTCCGAAGCTAATGGAGCCATCAGATTTGGATTCTGAGTAGCAGAGAAGGTGTTGTTGTTTGGATACATGTTTTTGTTCTACGAAGGAGCTTCAGGAGATCTAATGCCTGGAGATTTCTTCTGAGTAGTGCTAGACAAGGGATTACAGGTTCTATCAATACATATTGATTTGATTCATTGTGTTTTGTCTTTGTCGTGTTTACATCTTATCTATTCTTTTTCTTCTCTTCCATCTCCTACCTCTACTTCCTTCTACCTGTGATCCTTGATGGATTCAACCTTTTGACAAAAACCCCTCCGACATTGGTTGGAACCCAAATCTGACGACTCCTTAGCTTCGAAAGGGGGGTAAAACTCTAGGACACGTGGCCAGGGATCTCCCAGATCACTTCTTCTTCTTCCAATTCAAAGTCCAGTTTTCAACCTGTCAACAGCGATTGCGATGTGTGCGATTTTGTCAATCTATCTTTTTAATGAAAAAGCTCATAACTGGCTGAAAAAGCCACTTACTTTTTGCACGCCATCCTAATCTAGAAGCTTTTTTAACTTTTTTTGGACTTTTACAATAAATAATATAAAAAATAGGCACTAATACTAATGACTTAGATCACATTAACTCTCTACATCAATAAGAAAGTCGGATGATGATGCACTCCAGAGTTTTTCACACTGCGCTCGCATAGTGGCACGAAAATGTTTAAAAAAATTTCAAATTGAATATTAGTTTTCACTTTAATGAGGATGAGCAAGTTCTTCATTATGAAAATATTTGTTACCTTTATGGCAGCCTAGATTTCTAGGTTTGATGTGACAACGAGAATATAGCGACAATGACTTATTAACAATTTTTTTAATATTTACTTACCGAAATATATATTTTTAAAAAATGTAAAAATTTATTTTATTTCTCAAATTATTTTCTTTCTCTAGGATCGCTTACATGGCATTTTCGAGACCTCAAAACTCCCATAATGTAGGTTCGAAATACATAATCTTTGACAAGTTTGGAGTTCATTTGCAAAAACTTCAAACTACCCCCAAATTTTGTGGGAATATTTTGGTTAAAGTGCCTTACAATGCCTTTTGTAAAGCTAAAATTTCCCCTAATGATGTACATTTATAAGAGCCTTTCTCACACTAGATAAAAGAGCCCATCATGTTTACCCCTCCTTGTTAATTGTTAGAGCATAATTATGTTCAACAGCATCCCACATTTGAGCAATGATGCAATGTTATCTTGGGTCCTTATATGCATCATTTATATTTGGATTTCCTATGTATCTTGCACTAAGGCCATTGGTTTAGCAAAATACTTCTTGAGTCTATAGCCATTTACTCTTCTTCTGTGAAGTGTAATATCAAGGTCTTTTAGTTAAAATGTCATGTTGATAAACTTATGATATATTTGGAATGGTCCCTACAACCTCAAATAAGATTTAGTTTGGAAGGTACTATCCAAAGTACTTTTGTATCTTTGAAAAATGTCACCTTATTTAATACTGTTCTATTTGACCTTCTCATTAATTCCTTGTTTCTTCTCCAATAGATTCTTATAATGCTTCTATGCTTGCAATCGGCCAAGTTCCATCTTTTGTAGATTAAGAAGTCCTTCTTACAGCTTGTTTCTAGCTATTGTTGGTAAACCCTCCATGATATGAGAAGAATTTATTCTACTAACCATAACAATTGAGCCAAACTTGTTATCCATTCAGTAATGGATCTTAAGCTCTTAAGCACTAAGTATTGACAAGAAAGAACATGGAAAATGTTTCTCTTTTACCAAACTGATACAACTAATGGATGAAATGTCTATCCACTTGCACTTCTATGAGCTTGGGTGGTGATCTAGATAGATATCAGATGGAGGATAGAGAGCGTAGAAGGTACATAACAACGTACCCAATGGCTATCATACATTCATATATACAAGGTGGATCCATAATGTGGATGGTGGGTATATTCAAAGTGGATGGTAGATGGAGATATAAAGTGAATGGTAGGTGAAAAAAAGGTGGATCCATATAGTGAGAGGTAGAAAAGGGAGGTGGAAGGATAAAAATGTTGAAAAGTGGTACACATGTATGATATTAAATATCCTCCATAAATAAATATGTAGAATATTAAATATCCTCCAACATGGTTCCTCTTGACTCACCACTCACATGGCCCATCCAAACTATTAGCCATTGCTCAAGAATATTTCCTAGATCCCCATAACATCACTCACTATCTATGATTACCTCCATAAACTCTTTTCCACTTGACCTAACCATTTGGTCTTCAAGTTTAGACCCCTTCTAGTGTCCAAATTAGGAGCCCTACCAATGCCCAATGCCCATCATCACTTCTCCTCATTTGGGGGAATCAATATATTTTACCTTTGGAGCATATGCAAGTGACTGAGAGGTGGGCAATTCAATTTCTCCAATATGATTAAACTTTTGACATTTTTTTGGTAAACTCCATGTGAAAAGAGAATGTGAGAGTTTAACACTATGGGAGACTCTCAATCTAAAGCAAATATGGCAGCATAAGAAGCTATGAATCGGAATTTTCTTGTGTTTGAAATGTATATGCAAAAAAAAGGCTACATCACAAGGGGGAGTCATTTTATGAATATATGCATGCATCATATAGGTTTAACATAAGAGATTTCTCAATTACCATTTTTACACCTTTTTTACATACAGAAGGGGGCCATATAAAGGGATTATTTATAGATTGAATAGAAAAGAGTTTTATTTTATTTAGGAAAAATTCAAGATAGAGGTATTCATAAATATGCCTTGAACATATATAGTGAAGCCCTTGAGCTACATCAAGATTGGACATAGTAGTGATAAAGGTGCTTTGGTCAGTTGTAGGCAAGGTGAATCAATTTTCAAGGCCAATATGTATCCAAGTATCTTAAAATTATTGCAGGGGAAATGGAACTTTATAGAGTTCTTGAATATCAAATGATTTAGTACTTCAAACAAATTTTATTTATAGAGATAAGGTGGCATGTAAGAGTTATTCTAGTATATCATGGAACAAAAGGCACTTATGAAAGAATATTTCATGGATGATTTGGAATGGGTAAAAAATGGCTTTCCTTGAATGGGTTGTTAAACCCAATAAGGGATTAGCAATGATAGAAGTGTTACAAGAATTTGAGTATAAATATGTGCAATTTTCAAGAAGAGAACAATTGACTCTTGAGGTGAAAAAGATTAAACTATTTCTTTAGGCAATGGATTCTGCACTACAATCAAGTCTTGAGGAGATTTTGGAAGATAAAAGTATAGAGAAGGGGCTAAAAATTGATTGGAAAGGTGTACTTCTATGCTTTTAAAATACATATACAAAATGAAATTATGGTTATTGCAACTATTGCTCTAGTTCCAAATAAGACAAGGCAATCAAGTAAATAGTCGATCAATGTATCTCCAAATAAGTACAAATCCATTTTAGTAGAGAAATTAGTACAAGGAATGCAAAAATTAAAGGTAATAGTTGCAAATCTTGAAGAAAAAGAATAATCTTTTGGACAAATGCCTCAAAATCAAGAAGGCTACTTTACAACTGTATTTGGTGTGACAACACAAATTATGCCCAAAAAGACTGTGATACTTTCAAAGATGCATAGATAAAGTATGTATATTTAGAAATATAGTAATATCGATTTGCAAAAAATATGATTTCTACATGGTACCAATTTTAGGAAAAGTAGTATGAGAAAAATAATGAAAGACATGTTAGGAAGAGAATTGTTTTTTGTTGATGTTGAAGCTACAACTTATAGTTTGCAAGTAGATAATATCTCAAGGAAGGATACAAGAAGGGAAGCTATGACTCGTAAGAAGATTTAACTTTGGTCTTACACAAGACAACTAAGAAAGGGAAGATTATTAGGAATGAGGCAAATCAATTAGGAGATTCTACCCTATGGAGTCAGATGGCTAGGTTCAGTACATGTAACCCTCTATATCATATTTGTTCAAGGCCTATTTAAAAACAATACAAGATATAGGCCTCATACAAACGTTCAAAGCAACGAAAATGTTTATAAAAAAATTTATCCCCGTTGTCGCAAACAACGTCGTTATTAGCAATGCCATAGAACAATCACTACTATTGTTGCTATATGCGTCGCGCGACACTGATAGCGACGCATATAGTGACGATTTGCAATGCCAATAGCAACACGTGCAATAAATTTGCGAGGCTAATAGCAACGGTAACATGGAATTTTTTTTAAATGGTAGGGTAGTAAGCTACCCTGCCACATATATCACTATGTGCTTTATTTGGGCCATACAAAATAGTTTTAGTAATGTGTACAATGCTCGTGTAAATAAAGGCAAAGTGTACTTGAATCATAATATTGATACATGAAATAAATGCATGATCACATAATGAAAGTGACTGGTACAATCATGGCAAGATACTACTACTACATAGAAAATGTCTACACATATCACGTGATAAAAAAAGAAGAGTATGTGAGCTCCAAGGATCCAAGGGCGAGCTATAGATCCTCGCCATCTGAAACCTCGTCCCGTCCCAAAGGAGCGTCGAACTGACTCTGCAAAAAAAGAAACAACTACACATCAATCCACCATACAATAATGCATTTTAATTAAACTTAGTAACTACGGACAAGAAATATGAGTGACTTATAGGGCCGCCGCGTCCATACAATCGATCGATCAATGCAGTGAGACCGTGTCTCTCTGCATATTAAGTCTCAAGGCTAGTGGAATCGCAGTTTGTAATGGAGTGCTACAAAGAAAACAAAATACAATTGTTAGAAACACGATTGTCAGTACAAAGGATATTACAAAAAAATAAGCAAGCAGAACAAAAGAAAAACTTACAAAGTCCTCCAGATATGTCTTTGTGGCCGCCACTCCTAAGATCATGGACCACTCTGGCCTCTAGTCATGCCCTTCTCACCTCGCATTGTTGTCTCCAACATCCTGGAGAATCTGTAGCCTCCTTCGTGAGTCGGCGCTATTCGTTCGCGCCTAGCCATTCGGGCTTTGAAGCCCCACTTTTGAGTACCTTGCGTGCGTCCAATCGTCTGTGTGACATGTACGCATGCATGCACTCCATCATCCAGCCCGTGAAAAACCTATTTGTTGCAGCTAGTACCGGAAACTCCTCATGCAAGGATGCTACTATGTAGTGCTTACTCCCCTCCGGTATGTTCTTTCAATGATCCAATACATTATGTCGAAAAACTTATTGGCACAACTCTCTCATATGAGCCATCACCCTCCTCCCCTTATCATTCATGATGATGGCTCCTGTCCTATCATCTACAAGGTAGGTATACCCCTCTGGGATATGCCTAAGATAGGTCCTCTCCCACTTGCGACTACGCTCCTGGGCATATCTAGGAGACCCCTATACATCTGGTGTACCTAGGCGGGTACTATCTCTCCGAGTAGCACCCATAGCGGTGCCACCTACGGACGGCTGAGCAAAAGCTAGAGTGACTGGAGTAGACATCCCCACAGGCATGACAAATCCCACGGTGACGCAACTCCAGTAAAACGAGGAGACGGAGACACTCCGTCGATAACTCCACAGCAACCTCCTGAGCCACGCTCTCTCGAACTGCCACGAGAGCGAGCAGTAGCACTTGTATCCCGAGTCGACTGTGGGCTCACTATATCCAGGTCTCTACAACATCCCCCTAAACCACTCTCTTCGTCTGGCCCAAGTCTAGAGCGTCAACCTCGTCTGAAAATTGAAGCATCAGAGTGCACCGAAGTAGATCTTATAGAACGGCGTAATGGTGTTTGAGACAGCTCCTGGTCCGCCATATCTCTGAATCTCGCTATCTGATCTAGAGACATACGCGTAAAGATCTCCTGTAGCTCCTCGTCGCTCATCCCTCGACTCATCGTGATTATCTAAATATCCACAAAGGTCACCTGCACATACAAAAATTGATGTTAGCATAATCAATCTAAATCATACAAAGCATGGTAATATAAATCTTAACAAATGATCTTACTTAAAATGCATATCTTATGTACCCTTATAAGCGATTCGTCAACGAATTGAGTAGGTGGATGCTCCAAGTATGAAGTACTGTATGGTCCCATGTCAATCTCCTAACACAACTCCGCATACACTGAAAGGTCGATAGACATGTCACCACAAAAGGATGAGTCCATCTCATTCTCAAAGAATTCTTGGAATCATGTATTTTCATCATTGTTATCTAATACTGGCTTCTCTATATACTCCAATCTTTTGGTGGCCTCCACCCCTTGCAATATCGACCCCTCTATTTGCATAATGTCCTCATCTATACTCAGAACATCGCTTTGATCATATACTCTCGCACTTCGGGGAGCTGAAGGTATAACGTACCACCATCGAGGTTATTGGGGGTTTGGATAAAAAATTACATGTTCACAATCACATACAAGAGAGATTTAACTATTGTGACATGTACTATGTCATAATACAATTAAAAAACACATGGATTCATACACATATTCACAATGGGCCGGCAACACAAACGTGTCGTGCAAATCCGTCCATTTTCTTTCAAAATCTAGATGGACCTCGTTGAACTGTTGCTCTAGTTCCTTCAAGTACCACTTTGAACCACTGCACAGCGAATAGAATCATGAAGAAGCTATATTAATCCACCGTGACAATACTTTGCAAGTTCTCAACATACTCCATCTCATCTATAACTGTGTTTGGATCTGTTGCTCATCATTGGCTCTCTTGCTCGAACCTTGCCATGATACCACAATCTGTTGTGGAGTGCATTTTGTCAATACGCTCAATTCGAAAATATCGTCCATGTGACCATGCCGCACTATATATTTTGTACTGTACATTGAAATACTCAATTAGTTATCACATATAGAATATAGATACGACAAATCCTAAACACGTTATCACCTTTGGACTACATCCCCTCGAGAAATATCACTCCTCAGTTTGAAACCTCTGCCCCTTCGCAAGACATTGCAATCAAAGCTCCATGCAACCATCGCGTTGACATAAACCGTGGCATCTCCTTCATGCCCTTGGGATATCGCATTGGTTGATGGTGCGTACTATGTCGAAATTCAGATCGCGCTTCCTCTCGATCTTTCCTAGCTTGTTGGTACCTAGCAAGCCAAGTCTCCATAGAGGCATGGTACAATATACAAAAGCAATTCACTTTCTTATCCATTGTAGCATCCATTATTTTTTCTACCCATTTCCAACCACCACATCTCTGGTCAGTCTATCATCGTCCTTCAGTGACCATAGCATATTGTTGTCTGAATCCACTATTGGTAGCCATTGTGAAATATGCATTAACGCCTCAGACACTAACCAACCTTCAGCCATGCTACCTTTTGGCTAAGCTCATTGTCGCACAAAGCCTTTTAGGGTATTCATGAAGCACTCCAAGAAAAACATACATCATATATGGATAGGTCCAGTAATCTCCACTTCATCTACAAGATGCACAAGAAGGTGGATTTGTATTGTGAGCATGCTTGTAGCCAGGTATTTCTCAAAGAGATAGACCATCTCCACTGCTCCCCGCCTTGCGAATTCAATAGAGGACGTCTTAATCTCCTTCTGTGAGTTCCATTGCACTAAAGTAAATCGCCCCACGTATTTTTGGAGTAAGGCATTCTGTGATCACGATTGGTAGTACAAACTACCACAAACGAGAAAGCATTATGAACAACAACTACAATCCAAATAGCAAAATATGCAAGCCACTTACAATCCATTCGTACTATAAACCTGATATATCTTATGCCAATCATGGGATTTTAGCCCTGATAATTGGTTGTCTTTAGAAAACGCGGACCTGAGAGAACGCATCATACCCGTCGGACTGCGGATAGACTTGACTATTTGCTTCACAATGCGCTTTTCTTAGTGGACAAAACCCAAGGAGCACGAGGTAGCTACAAGCGACCATCAGCACTCGACTGTTGCTAAAGCGCCTCCATCTTGCCTACCTCCTTCAAATCCATTCATACCCCTATAATGTCTCTCTTTCCTGTGATGTGGTCCCATAGCAAGTTGCCCACGTTCTTGAAAATATGCATGGGATCCAACAAGTGGTAGATCTGTAAGTGGGTCCAATATGGCAACTTGTAGAAAACTGAGAACCGTCGCATTCCGTTTGGATGTGACTCCGTGTGGACCATTTTCAGCTCATACCAGCTTTGGGCATTCATATGTGCTGAAGGTCGTCCAAGAAAACCTTCCTTGAGTTCCCATTTTCAGCTCGTACCAGCTTTGGGCATTCATATGTGCTGGAGGTGGAGCCCCAAGAGGAACACCAAGGAAAAGGGAATTCTCTTGCAAGAAAATCTATCTTGTAACATCAACAAGCTTGTTTATCATATTTCATATGATCACAATGAAGAAAAGAACACCAGGCACAACAAATGTTCATGCAGCATCATGTAAATCTCCCACGGTTTTTAATAGAATCAACCATATTCTTCAACATCTTCACAAAATCCATCAATAGAACAAAGAAAGCAAAGGAATACACAATCTTTGAATGGAAATACATCACATAGTATTCATCTTCAATATCTTCATAGTCTTCTCTCTCAATCTCTCATATACAATCACTCTGTTTCAGTAGAATTGACTATCTCTGACTCTCTCTCTCTCTCTCCATCAATAATACATCATCTCCTCACTAGAATCTCTCAAAATCACTCTCAATAATCCCTATTAGGTCGTGGATACCCCTCCCAAGAGGTATGTCTGATATGAAGAGTCACCAGAGCCACTACAGTGTCATTTCATAGCTCACTACTGTCACTTCACTCTAGTCTTCTCTTGAGTCTTCAGCAGCTACTTCTTCCACTTCCTCCAGCTCTTTTGCACTTGTATTCACCTCCTTCCAAGGCTAGAAAACTTTCCCAAGCTACGCTCTCATCCACCAGAACACATACAGAAGCATACAGAACAGTCTACAGAACAGTACCAGAACAGCTACAGTACAGAACAGAACAGAACAGAAACAGAGGCTCTACAGAAGACCTACAGAAGGTTACAGAAGATCATCAAAACCACATAACTCATTTTCAAATCATTCCAAACTCTCAAAAACTATTCAATAAACTTTCACAAGATCTCAATCTTCATCAATCAATACTCCATCCCTCCTTACAGAAGACAATCAGAACAAAACAGACCAAAACAGAGCAAAACAGAAGGTATACAGAACCAATCAGAACCTATCAGAACATCACATAATCATCAATAAACATCATGAACTTCCAAAACCCAATCAATATCATCCAAAACACTCTCAAACCACTTCCAAATCAATCAATCATCTCATAAAATCAACCATTCAGCTCTCAAAAACAACAAAAATCAGCCAAAAAACAAGTCATTTCAACACTCAACATATCCCCACACTTAATAAGGAAGCGTCCTCGCGACCCAGGAAAAAGGGAATACAAGTTCAGGGAAAAGCTCAACTTTGATCTTCAATATCTTCTCAAAAAGAATCCATCCACCACGACCCCAACTTATAACCTGTTTTTGATATAAAAATACAAAGAAAGGAAAACCCTTTATACATTAACACCTCTTATTAAACTAAAAATCACAACAAATTTGTAAAGGATATAAGAGTTTGCTTCTTCTTCATCTGCATCAACTGCAATTCTCCATCCATGACCCCATCACCACAAATCTCCAAAACGTAGCTCGTACACAAAATCCAATAGGAAACCACCACGTTCAAATTTTCATAAATGAACTCACAACACAAACACTAATACACAACACAACCATCTGAATGACTCCTTCAAAAAGAGAGATTTTCATTAGAAAGCTTCCACCATACATTGGAAAGGTATCAATGAAGATGATCCCTCTTAAAAGATTGATGTTGTCGGAAACGATCCATAGACAAGGATTCATCTACAAAGTTTTTGGGAGGATTTTGAAAAAATTGGAGACAGTACATCCTTTCCAACAGGACCAGGTATCTGCTAGGCAAATAGAGGGCATGAAAATACAATATGTCCAGCTGTTGGGAATCAATGCTTACATTGACATTCATGCACAACTTTGGAATAGGCTTGGAATCATTATGAGAGTGCCTATGCATATACGCCAGGTACCAAGCAAAGTGAGTAGTTAATCTCACTGAAGGATCTGCAGACTGTGAATACTCCTGGGCAAAATGAACATAGTTCTGATAAGCTTGACTGGAAGCTGTCCATTCTCCTGGAATAAGTGGCCAATTGATCTGCGGTCCTGTAAGGCAATCATCCGAACTCCATCCCCTTCTTCTGGAAATCTAATTATCAAACCCGTCACAGTCACTAACCAACTGAGGTGGTTGAGACATAGAAGTGTTAGGAGAGGGTAGTGGAATAAGGAAGAGTGGATGAAGGGAGGGATAGGAAAAATCATAAAAAGAAGAAAAAGTTAAAGAAGGAGTGGCAGAAATTTGTAAGGAATCACTAAGGAAGGGTGTTAACTGATAAATAGGAAATGTAGAGGGTACATTAATGGAGGGAGAAGGACAGGGCAGAGAAGGGGAAAATACCCTATCCTCAATAAAGGAACAGTAAGTGAAAATAGAAATTTGAGGGAAAGATGAAGGTTGGAAAAGAAGGGGTAAAATAATTGTGGAATTACATTGATAAAGGGAAAGATATATAGCATAGCGGTGAGCCATTTGTTGGTAATAGAGGAGGGTAGGAACAGAAGGTCCCAGAAGAGATCGTCTATGATAGGCATCAAAGAAGGGAGCAGCAAATGGATTATGTTTTGATAGATAGGTTAAGAGATCCATCCTCAGTTGATTAGTACTCTGGGCAAAGGTAGGAGCTGTGTTTTGTCTTTGATTTAGGACCACCGAATCAATCATGGGATGCCACGAATTATCATGACAATCAGCTACTTTGGAGGAATAACTCTGAAACATGTCAGCTATGCGCAACTCCAAATGATTGACATACAAAACAGCCTATAAGACCACATCCCCCACATACCATGCCATATCTACCTCATCTGGAATTAACAAGTCTCCTCGTAGATACATGTACGACATCAACATGGTATCTAGCGTGATAGAATCTTCAAACACCATTCTGACTACCTCTGTCAACAACTCAGCAGACCAAGCCCCACTCCATCCATCCTTTGGAAAAGGTAAATCCATCGTGGAAAGCTTCATATAGAAGACCAACTTCTGTAAGTGGTAGTGGACAAAGAAAGAATGGTCTGGTAAAACATATTCTTGAAACTGCTCAAAGGTAGACCATAATAAGTCCATTCTGGACTGCAACCTTTCCACTTTATCTTGGAATAGAGGGCACAAAGTAGCCTGTCTCTGAAGAGCAGCCAAGTCCTGCTGTGAAAGAGAAGGAATCAATGGAAAATTAGGGCTTGAAGGAACAGAGCGGGACTTTGCAAGCTGATCTTACAACTGCTTAATTTGGGAGGCTTGGGATGCCAGTGTGTCATTAGCAGTCTGTAAAGCTGAAAGTTTGTCATCTAAGATAGCTTGGAATTCCTGTGCTTCTCTGGACATTCTCTCCTTCTCTTCTGAAAGGCTAGTAACCTGGGATTGAGCCTCTAGTAACTGGATCTTCAAAGAAGAAATCTCATCGCTTTGGATGGCAACCAGTTGGGTTTGCTGTTCCATTTGCTTAAATAAATCTGCTAGGGTATCCTTAGCAGAAGCTAACTCAGATGTTGCCTTATGCAACTGGTCCTTAGACTGCATGAGCTCTTCATAAAAGGATGCGTACAGCTGTTGAACACAGGCTGTCACTGACAACTCAATGGAACTTTGAATATCTTTACAAAGGAAAGGAATGGCATCTCTTGAAACTAGATTGTTCAGGGAGGGAACTGATATATCTAAGGATCCTTCGCGATGTGCTCTGAACAGGTTAGTACAAGTGAGATACCCAAGGAGGTCACTACCAGAAGTAGCAGGAATAGGTACTGAAGGAAGTACGGAAGGAGCTTTATCTGCTACCCTCTTCAAGCGTTTGCGCTGTATGACCAGGGGAGGCAGAGAATCATCATCCTCTATGTCAATGGGTTCTGACTATTCTGAAGGTGGAGGAGGAGGTACTGGATCTGATGGAGGAGGTGGAGGCACAGTCTTCTGTAAACCTGAATAGGTCAAGAAGGCAGACAAATATGATCCATATGTGACATTGGTAACATTACCCCTGGTGACTTTAACAAAATGCTGATCCATTTTAGTGAGGAGGTAAGTGCTCCAATCAATAGCAACTCCTTTCAACACCATCCTGGAAGCTGTGAAAAGCTCTTTGGACAAATAGTGGGATGGCGTTTTGGCAGGCATAAACCTGTCCTGAAGAAACTGACAGATCGTCTTCCATACGGGATCAGTGATCATAGAAAAGGAAACTCCTGAAGAGTTTATCACCTTCTTAACATCCAGCATTTCCCTTGTCTGCTTTTGCAACAGCTTTAGAATCTCTTCATTAAAGAAAAGCTGACGAGTGGTCACAAAAGGTTCACCTTTGAAGGGTAGAGACAGAGCCTTCCCTAAGCCGCGAGGTGTCAAAGTCATAGAAATTCCTTGGACTACTCCTGTCTTCTTGCTGTAAGAGGCCAGGAACTCATCACATAACGACGGATCCTCTGGAAGCAACGGAAAAGAAGTAGCCACAAAAGCAGCAAGTCCCGCCTTCGTGAGAGGCTCAAAAGTAAGTAGGGAAGAGTAATCCCTACTAACTAGTGGGACGTACTGGATAGGGGGAGGAGCATGAGAAGGCGCCATTCAGATGGTTACACACACACCACAAACACAGACAATCAAGGAGAATGCTTGCAAAGCAACAGACAAAAAACCAAGGATAAGAGAACAACCAAAACAATAAAACGGGACTCGACCAACTAACCCCAAGCAAACCACATCCTAGAAAAAATTCGACATGACCTTGAGACAAATGCGACCGAAAGCTTCATGCGATGCATCAGACAAACACCTGGAACCCCGTATCAGGCAAGAAAAGAAAAAACTGTATACCGTACCCGTAACCGTAACAAAGACAGGAAACCAAAACAATACCACATCCGACACATATCAAGACTACATCAGTGATAAACCAAGACTGGACCATGGAAAATAACGCTAATGACTGCGCATACCCATCCCACGAAACGGTTCATTAAAAAGGGGAATTAAGTGTAGTGAGGGGAAATTAATTTAATGAAGGGTTCATTTTGATAAATTATTAAGAATGGGCGAATTTTTATTAGGTGATAAACCTTAGCAAGAAAACGGCGGTTCCTTATTATAAATTTAATTACCAATTATTAGGTTAAAACGGTGCTTTTATTCAAATCCCGGACTTCGATACCCGACTGGGTCTCTAAATGCAAGTTCATTGATTACAATTTAAGGTGATGTGGAGCGCTTTTTTGCCAGCGCGTGCTCATGTGACGACTGGTTTATTTTAATTAAAAATTAAAGTGCCTCTGTGGCGCACGTAGCGCGTGCTAAGTGAATGACGGGTTTATTTTAATTAAAAAGTATGTGTGTGTTTAGCGCGAATGCGCGTGCCATGGTGGTATTGTTTGTGTGTTTTTTTTTCTCTTTTTTTTTAAATGGTTGTGTTGTATGTTTATATTAACCGTGGGTTTTGGGAGAGCATGTGTTTTGTGTGATTTTTTTTTCGTTTAAACGAATAAAATGGAAATATCTGGTAGTGGGTGTATGAAAATGCAAAGAATGCGCTCTCCTCAATCCAAAAATATTTGGATTTTGGTTCTAGACGGTTAGTTGGTGTGTTGGATGAAAAAGGTTGTTTTGTGTTTTAAATGTTATGGATGTGTGATTTAGTGTGAAAGAATTTAGATATGAAAGAAAATATTATGACAGCTAAGAAAAATATGCTAAAAATAAATAAAAATGGGAAGGAAATGAGTAGGAATTTTTTCAAAAATTAATTGGGAATTTTTTAGTATTTTTAATGAATTATTATCATTTTTTAGTAGTTTGAAAGATTTTAGAATTTTAAAATGGGAAAAAATATTTTTTTCTGAAATTTACAGGTTAAGAAAAATATGGCCAGGGATTGCAAAAATAAAAGGAAAGTTTGCAAGATTTTTCTGGATTTTTTCAGAATTGAAAGGAGTTTTTAATGAGTTGTTTTGTATTTTGCAATGTTTTTGTGTGTTGTAGTTTTTTTTTTTTTGTTAAATTGAAAAGGGATTTACATGTGTGTTAATTAAAAAGCTGGGAAAAATACCCAGCAACAGGCTGCAGGGCAGCTGCCAACTAATGATCGTCCGCACACGATTCCGCACAATCACACGATCAAGCACGAACAATCACGTGCGTACACACCCGTGGCGGGTGATCGTGAACGGACAATGGAACGGCAAGTTGTTGCGTATGTCGACGGGTGACAAGGGCGTATGAAGGGTGTCGACGGTTGAGGGGTGCTGCAAGGTAGGATAGGGGGGCTGACAGGGGGGAAAGGGTGGTGTTGTGTGTTGGTGGTGGGAGAAAGGGGAGCATGTGTGGGACTTGGGGCTAGGGTAGCGGTTGAGGGTGTGTGCTTGGGTAGGGGTAAGGGAGGGTTTGGTGGGTAATGGGGGGAAAGGGGGGCTTAGAGGGGGGTTATGGTGTGCTGTGGCTGTGGGGGCACGTGGAGGAGGGGAACTCAATGGGCGGCAGACAGCGGACCGTGGCAGGAGCAGAGGCGTGGAGGAAGGCTCCAACGGCGGCCAGCAGGGTGCCAGAAGGGCGACACGGGCGTCGGCGTCGGCTGCATCAGAGGCCACGTGGCCACAGGCGGTGGCGGTGGGGACGAGGACGGCAAGCGGCAGGAGTCCCAGGCAGCAGGCGTCGGCTTCCAACGGCGGCTGGTCCACAGCGACGGGCGCTACAGGAGCAGAGGAGGCTGCCAGTCGATGAACGAGGGGCCAAGCTCGAGCAAGAGCACGGGCAAGACCAAGATGCATGTTCTGATGGAGTGGCGACATGTGGGCTGGATGAAGGTGTGGAGGGGGTTTGGGGACATGATGTCGGAGCTGGAGAATCAGGAGGAGATGAGGCGGGAAAAGAAGGAGGGGAGGAGAGAATGAAGATGGAGGGGAAGAAGAAGCAGAGAGAGGAGGAGGGAATGGAGGATGGGGAGGGAGAAGAGGAGAGGAAGGAACACGCACGGAAGGGAGAGGGTGAGGAGAGACGGTTGGGGGGAAAGGGGTCGGGATAGGGAAGGGGGCGGGGGGTAAGGGACATGGGGTGGGTAGGGGTCCAAGGGAAGGGGTAGGGGTAAGGGACATGGGGGGGTGGAAAAGGGGTGGGAGGGGATGGGCAGGGACAAGGGGGGTGGGAAAGGGTGGTGGGCAGGGGCAATGGGCGAGGGAATAGGGGAGGGGGCCCATGGGGGGCCATGGGTTGGGTAGGGGTCAAGAGGGTAGGGGGTGGGCAAGGGTAGGGGAGGGTGGGTAGGGTCAAAGGGTTGGGGTGGACAGGGCCAAAAGGGCACGTATCCCCGTCCCGCGCACGTGCGCGGGGCGGGGTAAAAAAATTTGCCGTGACAGGATTGAAATGGCGCTAGGATGACGAGACGGGTCATGCGGACACGACCGGGGCGCGTGGAGACGCGTAAAATCGAAAAAAGGCGCGTGCATGCGCAAAACGGGCGCGCGAATACACGTAAAAATAAAGAAAAATTAATAACTCCCAATCTGGACGTCAAAACGAAATAGCGTAAAAACAAAAAGTGGGTAGGACGACAGGGGGAAAACAAGAAAAATATATGACGGAGATTCCGGGAGGGGTAAAGGGCGGTCACGTACAAAAAAAACCCAAAAAACGAACCAAAAACGCAATTTAAAATTAATATCGAAAAATCCGTGCATCGGAATGAGGTGCAGAAAAAAGGAAAACTGTGCAAAAAGATGTACCCGACAATCCTATCACCTCAAAACATAATTCTGACGGAGATAAGACGCGTGCACATGGGAAAAACCCAAAAAACAAACCTGAAAATGGGATCGGAAATGAATATCGGACAAACTATTCACCGGAATGACATGCAATAAGAAGGAAAAATGTCCGCAAGAAGAAGTGACACAGGGTGATCACATTAAAGAGCATTTCCGGTGGAAGTAGGAAGGGTTCACATGCGAAAAACTCCAAAAATACTCCCGAAAACTCATTTAAAAATTAATAATAAAAAATCCAGAAGTCGAAAGAGGGTGGAGGAAAAAGGAAGAAGGTAGGGGAAGACACAGGGGACACGGCTGGCAGATCAAATTGGAATTCCGATGCAAACAAGGCAGGTTCACATGGAAAAATGTCAAAAAGATGCACGAAAAAGTCTTAAAAAACCGGAAAATTAATAATGGACAAACCGTGTATCGGAATGATGCGGAATAAAAAGGAAAAATATCAGGGGAAAAGTGGATGGCAGGGCTATGATGGCAGAGCATGGTTCCGAAGCAAGAAAAGCGCGTTCACATGAGAAACCGACTAATTTACGCAAAATGCTTCAAAAATTAATAACTCGAAAACCGTGCACCGGAACAAGGGTAGGTAAAAAGGAAAAATGGTCCGTTCAAAGGGAGGAACAGGGCTATAAGGGTGGATTTGGACTTTGGTGAACGTAGGATGCATTCACAGGACAGGACCTCAAAATCAGGGAATGAAGGAAAACTGCAAGGGAAGAGCCCCAAGGGTGGGTGGAACATAACCGGGTGGGTGGGAAGGGACCCCATGAGGGTAAAAGCAAGTCATGGCAATCATGCATGAGCAAGTTAAGGCATATGCAGAGGGGTATGCAATATAGACGCGTAGGGACGCGTCCCCACACTTAAGACCTTAACGGATAGGGTTAACCGAGCAACAGGGACCTAGGACCACACCACAGACCATCCACTAACTTCCCCACACTTAAAACATGACCGTCACGAAGAAACAGAAGGTGTAGGGTTAGAAAAACTTGGCCCATTTCGTCAAAAAGCAAGGTTGAGTGTCGATGGCACGTCCAGTGTGGTTGTCGGCGCTGGAGGGACCAAGGCATCTTCTCGGCACACGTTCGTCATAGCAGGGGCCACGCAGCAGTACCCAGGGAGGCAGCTGATTGAAGGAATCACAGGAAATTCGTCGATGATGATGAGGGATACTACACTCAACTCGCAGTCACTCAATTGGAATGAAAGAACAGGCACTCGCCCCATGACTAATATCACTCGAGGAAGAATGATTAAAACCCATATCTCATACCTGGTTGAGGAATCGACAAGGGGGAAATGGTGCAGAAAGAGTATGCCAGGGTGCACAGTTGATGGTGCATTAGTGCGTCCAACCCGTCTGGCATAGATGCAAGGAGGAAGGCAAGGGAGCCTTAGAGTGCAGTGTACAGAACAGGGTGATGTGTCTTGTGATGACAGCAAAGACCCATCCCGTGGGTGCATAGGGAAACGGGAACATACCTGACTCCAAGTGTCGTAACGTCCCTCAATCTCACCTCTCGGTAATTGATTGAAGAAACTCCAGTCACACTCATCCCACCCTCTGTCTCACGCTCTGTTGAGAGATACAAGAGGGCAGCCTTTCCTGAAACCCGTTGATGTAATCCTCACGGTCACTGGTGCAAAGATTGTATGCCTTGTGCGCATTTGATGGTGCAACGGTGCATCCCGCCCTGTGCCGGCATACAGTGCGAGAAGGAAGGCCAGGGAGCCTTATAGTGTAGTGCACAGAAACAAATTGTGCTTTGTGCATTGAGAGGCCCATCCCGTGCGTGCAACACTTCATTCACACTACTCACCTCTCATTTGATTTCAAGGGAAAAGACTGGTCTCTCGCCCCACCCTCTATCTCACTCTCTAGTGATAGATATAAGAGGGCAGCCCATACTTACGTCCCCATCCGGTTAGGATGAAAGCTCACATCACTCGATTGTTTGTCGATGAAGATCGCGTCATCAGTTGTTGAAGAGGCGTATCCAGGGAGGTAGCCATCAAATCGAACGTTGTATTGGATAGGAACATGTCGTCTGCTAGAGGACAGTTAGACGCTCTGCAGAGAGACCCAAGACACAGCGTACCAAGAGAGGCAGCTTCGAAATTGGATCCTGGGGATATCAATTAATGAATCCACTTTCTAGACTGTTGGGTGTTACCACCTTTTCCACAGCCAGCTTCTCGCCCAAGGGTGTTTACCACCTTTTCTTGGAACGAGGCCTGCTATGACAGGGAATTGCTTCCTTTCCTCTCATAACACATTTGTTTTTTTTTTCTTTTTCTTTTTCTTGTTTTCCCCTATTCCCGAGGGTGTTTCCACCTTTTCTCGAAGAATAGGTCGGCATGCCAGGGACCTAAGTCCTTTTCTCCCATGACCGATATGTTTTGTTTTTTTTTTTGTTTTTTTTTTTCTTCAAATTGAGCAAGGGAATGGTAGAAAAACCATTTGTCAGAACCCACCTCGCCACTGTCGCTGGTGGAAAATAGAGAATAAGAGATCAAGGCTGGAAGGGGGGTTTGAGGGGACAGAGGGTTGCGTCCACTTCATCAGGAATGACTGAAGAACGGCTATCAGAAGTAGCATCATAAGAAATACAGTGCCGCGCCAACGAGGGAAAGGATCAAGTGTCCATAATTGTCAAGATCCCCAAGGAGAGAAGTACTTCTTCAGGCGATATCCATTGATCAGAAAGAGATCATCCGAGGCATCAATGGTCTGTACTTCGACAGAGCCATTAGGGTTGACTGCAAGTACCTTATAGGGGCCCATCCACCGCTGTTGGAGCTTGCCAAGAAACTTGCCAAATCGTGAATCATAGGCTAGGACCAAATCACCTTCTTTGAACTCCTTGTGCTTGATGAAGCTGTCATGGTAAGCCTTACGTCGAGCTTGCGTGGCTTCCATGCACTGTAGAGTCATCCTACGAATTTCGTCCAAACATTCCAGGTGCAGGAGACGACGTTGCAGTGAATCATCATCCCCCAAACGCTCTTTGATGGCCACTCTCAAAGAGGGTAGTTCCAATTCAACAGGAAAAATAGCTTCTGTACCATACACGAGCTGGAAGGGTGTCTGTCCTGTTGCTGCTTTATGGAAGGTTCTGTATGCCCAGAGGGCCTCTGTAAGTCGATCATCCCAATCACAACGATGTGCGGCAATTGTTCTTATCAGAATCGAGCAGAGGATGCGATTCGTGACTTCGACTTGGCCGTTGGCTCTGGGGTAATAGGGAGTGGACTTGCGATGGCGGATCTTATACAACTCTGTCAACTCCTCCATGACTTTATTGAGGAAATGAGTGCCTCTGTCACTTACCAGCACTAAGGGACTGCCAAAACGGGTGATGATATTCTCGTACATGAACAGGGCCACGCTGTTACCATCGTCCCGCTTTAAGGCTTTAGCTTCACACCACTTTGTGACATAATCCGTACATACGAGGATGTATCGGTTCTGTTTCCTTCTGGTAGGAGGATCGATCGGACCTACGAAGTCGATGCCCCACTTCTCAAAAGGCTTCAACGGAAGAATAGGTTGCAGTGGCATGGCACTTGTCTTCGTGGGTTTCCCCATTCTTTGACAAGCATCACATCTTTTACAGTAATCATAGGCATCCTTGTGAATGGTAGGCCACCAATAACCTGCTAGCAGAGCCTTCCTGGCTATAGCTTCTCCTGCAAAGTGACCTCCACATGGCTCGTCATGGCAAGCCTTCAGAACAATCCCAATCTCATCTCCTACAACACATCTTCTGAGCACTTCATCTTTGCCTTTCTTATATAGTGCACCGCCTAGCAGGGTGTAGGGGGCTGATTCCAGCATGAGCTTCTTCCTTTCCCGACTAGAGATACCATGAGGATACTGTTGGGTTGCCAGCAGATTGGCAATGTCTGCATACCAGGGAGTTACAGTTTCTACCAAGAATAGGGAAGCATCAGGGAGGTCTGGATCATCTTGCTCCTCGTGTGCAGTTTGTGGGATACGTGACAGATGATCAGCCAGAACATGGGAACGACCAGGCTTAGTAATCACCTCAAAGTCGAACTCCTGGAATAAAAGGAGCCATCTCATCATTCTTCCTTTCACATCTGCTTTGTTCATCAAGAAGGATAAGGCCTCATGATCCACATAAAATTTAAAGTGGGTAGATAGAAGGTAATGGTGAAATTTTTCCAAGGCAAACACCATTGCCAAGCACTCCAGCTCTGTCACTGTATAGTTCCGTTCCCTATCAGTGACTTTCCGGCTTGCGTAATAGATTGGTTGATCCAACTTCGAGGAGCCCTTTTGGCAAAGGACAGCACCTAAACCTTCAATTGATGCATCAGTGTGTACATGGAACTCTTTCGTCCAATCAGGAGGTTGCAGAATGGGTGCCTCAATCAGACACTGCTTCAGAGTGTGGAAGGCTTTGTCACATTCTTCTGTCCAAGTAAACTCTGCATCTTTCCTCAGGAGCTTGTGCAAGAAAGTTGCCTTTGTCGCAAAATGGGCTATAAACCTTCTGTAGTAACCCACATGGCCTAGGAATCCCCTCAACTGTTTGAGGTTGGTGGGTGCTGCAAGAGCTACGATCTTTTCGATCTTTGCAAGGTCTGTTGATATCCCTTGTGCAGAGACAATGTGGCCCAACAGAACTCCAGAAGAGACCCCAACGATGCATTTGTCGGGGTTGAGGGAAATCCCATACTCCCGGCATCGGTCAAAGCATTGTTCCAGGTGTTCCCAGTGTTCACGGATCAAACTATAGACACAGAAGTCATCCAAATATACCTCAATGAAGTCATGCAAATGATTTTGAAATGCGGCCATCATGACTCGTTGGAAAGTAGCAGGGGCATTGCAGAGCCCAAATGGCATCACTCGGTAAGCGTAGGTCCCCCATTCTGTGGTGAAGGTTGTTTTGGACTGGTCTTCTTCTGCGATTTGGACTTGGTTGTATCCGCTGAATCCATCCAGAAGAGAATAAAGCTCATGTCCTGCCACTGTGTCCAACAGTTGGTCTGTGAAAGGGATAGGAAAGTGATCCTTCTTTGTTTTAGAATTAAGCCTTCGAAAATCCACACATATTTGCAATTTGCCATTCTTCTTGGGTACAACCACGATGGGTGAAACCCATTCACTATTTGCCACTGGATAGATGAACTCGGCTTCCAGAAGCTTCAACAGCTCCGCTTTCACCAATGTGGAATAATTCGGGTTCATTCGCCTCTGTCGTTACCGTACTGGCTTGGCATCAGGCTCCAAGTCAATATGATGTTGACATATTGTGGGATCAATCCCCTTTAGGTCTTTGTAGGACCATGCAAACACGTCCAAATTCTCTTTCAACAAGTTGTACAAGGTTGACAACTCCTCTTCTGGGAGGCTGCTACCCACCTTCAAGTGGCGTTCAGTGCCTTCTACATCCACAAAGGTTAACTGCCTTTCACCTTCTACTTCACGGATGAAGGTCCCGCGGACCGCTTTTGGATACAGATCCGCCTCCTTCAAGGGAGTGGTGTCCTCTTCTGATGTCCCAGTAGAACCAACTTCTTCTTTTGGTGGAGACTTAGGTTGCTCCTTAAGATGTTGAAATGGGATTAGAGCTATTTCGGGTTTGGTTTCAAGATTAATTACCTCTTGGCTTGAAGACTCATCTTCTGATGATACATCCAGGAACGTCACATAACAGGGACCCTCTAATGCCTGTTGGGTTAGTTGGATTGGTGCTTGTTGGCACGGTGCATCATCATCATCTTTCTTTGGCAAGGATGGGTTAGGACGGCATGAGTCATTGCTAAAAGACGGCTTGTTCTTCTTGATCCATTTCTTATAAAGGTTTTGCATATGAGAATATCCATTTACCAAACCAAATGGTACCATCACCATTCTGTCCCATAGCATGAGCTCGTCGGCTTCTGATGCTTCTGGAACTTCTTCCTCAAATGTATCCTCTTCAGGTGGGATAGATTCTTCTGGCTCACTTTCATCACCTTCTTTGTCCATATCATATTCATCCTCTTCTGTCTCTGTCTCTGTCTCTGCTTCTGCTTCTGCTTCTGCTTCTGTAGGAGCTCTGTAACAGAAGAACAGATTCTCTGTTTCCTCTCCTGTCTCTATCTCTGTTTCTGCTTCTGTCTCTGTAGGAGCTCTGTAACAGAAGAACAGATTCTCCGATTCCTCTCCTGCCTCTGTCTCTGGCTCTGCTATGGCCATGTAACATGGAGAGCAATACATCCAAGCTTCTATCTCACTGTCAGAAGTGATTTCCGAAGTCATTCCTGGTTCAGGCAGGAAGTACTCACCCATTGATAATGGCTTTGCATCTTTTAGAAGTCGGCTTACAGTATCCACTGATAAGGAATGTGCCACTGTGTTCTTGGGAAGGATCTGTTTGATAGCATCTTCGTCTGCTGATGTTCCATCTGTAGCCTCATTAGGGGAGTCAGAAGATAATTCCAAGGAGGTGGATCCATGTCCTTTTTGAGAACCATATAGTTTCAGCACCACTTTGTTGGGTCCTCTACCCAAGGTCAAGGTTCCTTTGAACTAATCCGTCCTTGCTCGGGCTTCAAAAAGCCATGGTCTGCCCAGTAACAGAGGATAGGATGTACCATAAGAGTTTGGCTTCACCACCAGATAGGTTAGCCAATAATCTTTTCCAGCCACTGTAGTCTTCACATATGGGAGAATGCCCAAAGGCTTGATTCTACTCTGATCCGCCAGTCTGATGAGCCATTGGGTGGGTTGCACACCTTGTAGGCCTAAATCCTTCATTGTAACATCCGTCATAATGTTTACTGATGAACCACCATCAATCAGTGTATTTGAAATAAAGCAACCTTCTATCCATACGCCAGTCTCTGGAGTACCTGGATCTAGGAAAGCATTAGCCACATCCACTTCTTTTATAGGCTCTGGAGCCTTGTTGGGCTTTGTTGCTGTTGAGGGAGCAATCCTTAAACCACGTCTTCTTGTCAGTATACTTTTGAACCTTTTCCGGCAACTGGGAGACAACATCAATAATTGTCGAAATATAAGGTTTGGTTTAAAGGTATCTAGATCTCTGACCAGATCGTATTCCTTAATAGGATCCACTGGCTTCTCTAACCGATTAGGGAATGGGGCAACACCCATTTTCATTTTCCCTCTTTCTTCCAACAGAGGAATTACAGGAACTTCTTCTGCCACTTGTGGCACTTCCTCCTCTTCTGTCTCCTGGACCTCTGGTCCTGTCTCTGTAACTATCTCTGTAACTCTCTGTGGCACTGTAGGGCTCTGTACGGCACTGTTAGGCTCTGTCCTGTTCTGTTCTTCTGGTGGAAGATTGAATTTCACTGTTCTGGCAGGAGGATTATTTTCTTTCTGGATAGGTGGTTCCTTCTGCTTTGCACGCGTGATGGCAACAACTTCCAATTCCACTAAATTGGAGGTAGGCTCTTGGGCCTTGGCCGGACTATCAGTAGCATTGTTTTTCACTGGGGCTGGGCTCGGACAGTCTTTTGCAGTGTGGCCTTCTCCTTTGCATCTACTGCATAAGGGCTTGTAATCCATTGACCTTCTAGGATTTGGACAATTTGGTGAAATGTGTCCCTTTTCTCCACATCTGTAACACTCCACTTCTGATCTCTGACCACCGCCAGACTGTCTTCCTCTGTAACTTTGAGAGGGAAATCTTCTGGGTCCGAAATTAGGACCAAACTCTCTAGGCTTGGGTCCAATATCTTGTGTTATCATTTTGGATTCTAGCAAGTTGAATCTTGTGTCTTCTTCCTTCCTTCTCCTATCATGCATCTCCTTTAGAGAGCAAATGTCCTCTGTATGATTCTTCCGCAAACAGTAGGAACAGAAGGCTCTAGGAATGGTTGGTTTTCGTGTACATTCAGTGGCTAAATGGCCTGCTTGATGACACTTACCACACCAAGTGTTTGACCGCATCACATCTCTTCCCGCTCCTGCAACGTTGGATATGCTAGCGGTATTCACTTTCAACGTCTGTAGTTGCTCTGTAATCACATCTATCAACTCCTTTTTTATGTTTGCAACTGAGTTGGATAAGTAATCCTTCAATCTTTCTCCTCCTGACGTACTGGCAAGAGGGTTTTGAGGAGTCTCTGTAATCACTGCATAAACCGGTTGGGCTGGTACAGAGGGGTCTCTGTTCTGGTTCTGATTCAGAGCTCCTGTTTGAACTGTTGGGCTGTTGGCTCCAGTTGGTAGGATTCCACTATTGCTGCTGATTTGATAATGAGGAAATTGGTTGGGACCATTGTTGTTGTGGCTGAACCATCATTTGAGGCATGGATTGTGGCCACGGTGGATTTGGTGCACTATACTATGATACCGGGGACATCTATTGGTAAGGGTAGGGAACAGTCCCTAGAACTGCATTTGGTGGGTACATCATTCCTGGCATCAGAGGAGGTAGGACTCCTCTTCCTGTATTCATCGCTAATCTAGCTTCCACTTCATCGTACAGTCTTGCACCTTCTGTTGCAGCTTGCAGGGTGGCTGGTCTTTGCAGCTCCACAAACTTACGGACTTCTGGTTGTAATCCTCTGAGAAACACCCCCTTTTGAATGCCATCATCTAGATTATGATTAGTCCATCTCTTCAGGATGGATTCCATTCGTGAGACATAAGCTTCTACTCTTTCTCCAGAGGATTGACTTAGGTTCATAAATTCCTCTCTCATCCGCTCTTCAAAACCTTCACGCCTAAATTTAGTGAGGAAGGCCAACTTCAGGTCGTCCCATGTGCCAAAAGTTCCTGCTGCTTGTCTCTCATACCACTGAAACGCCGCGCCCTTGAAAGTGGCGGGGAATATCGCTAACCAATGCTCAGGGGTTCTGGCATTGTTAGCCACACATGCTACCATAAACTCTGCTACATGAAGATCGGGGTCTTCATTGTACTCTCCCTTAAAAACTGGCAATGGGACTACATTCGCTGACCTGTCATCAATATTTCCAGGACGGATCTGGCTTGGAAGTGGACCTCCAGCAGGAGGAAGGGCTTGATGTGCCATTGGGACTTCTGTAAAGAGTTCCGCAAGGGCGTCAAACGCGGCTTCTGCTGCTAGCTCGTTCTCAGCCTTGATTTTTGCTTTCTCTCTTCTCACGTACCTCTGGACTCGTTCTAACGCTTGCCTCTTTATTGCGTCATTCATCAGGGGGTTGGCTCCACTAGGTTGTTAGTGCTCCACAGAGGGTTAACAGAAGGCTTCAGTCTCTAGAGGATTCTCTTACCAACATTTCTTCTACTTCTTTCTTTTCAACGTCCCTGAATTCTGCTTTCATGCCACTGCACAGGGGAAGGTATTCGGTTCGGAAGGTGTCAAAATGCATACGTCTGAGCATTGTGGTGGTGCCATCATCATAGTCATACCAGCTTCTGATGGTTTCAATAGTGTATGTTGTGAAAAACACTCTGTCTACCAACTTCCAATGGGTTGCTAATTGAACAAACAGAAGATTATCAGTACACCAAGCATCCCATGTATCTTGCTATTGAGCATCCACGAACAAATTCCAACTCTTTTCCTTCTTGTCCCTGTGAACCTCTACAGACCAAGACTCCTGAAGCTTCTTCACAATCTCCCACTTGATGTTGTCTGGAAACTTTTCAATGAATGCCAAATCTTCCATGGATGGTCATTCTCTCTGTTTCTGCTCTTCAGTTTGTTCCCAAACAGTTTGCCACCAAGATGCAAGTTTCTGCTGCTTCAATAGGAAGAGGAAACTGTCCACCACATAGAGCATGCATCATGATGGTGATGTGTTTCCGCCATTGTGGGACGAACTTCTTGTGGAAAGTGGCTTTGATTATGAGAAATTCTAACTCTTCAGTGGAAGAAGGAACTTTACAAACATCCATTGAATTCTTCTCTTCTTGGCAATGCCATTTCCTTCATTTTCAGCCTCTTCTAGTGCTTGTTGATGGCAAGTTTCCCCGGCTGCACACCAAAAACATGGAGCCCCAAGAGGAACACCAAGGAAAAGGGAATTCTCTTGCAAGAAAATCTATCTTGTAACATCAACAAGCTTGTTTATCATATTTCATATGATCACAATGAAGAAAAGAACACCAGGCACAACAAATCTTCATGCAGCATCATGTAAATCTCCCACGGTTTTTAATAGAATCAACCATATTCTTCAACATCTTCACAAATTCCATCAATAGAACAAAGAAAGCAAAGGAATACACCATCTTTGAATGGAAATACATCACATAGTATTCATCTTCAATATCTTCATAGTCTTCTCTCTCAATCTCTCATATACAATCACTCTGTTTCAGTAGAATTGACTATCTCTGACTCTCTCTCTCTCTCTCCATCAATAATACATCATCTCCTCACTACAATCTCTCAAAATTACTCTCAATAATCCCTATTAGGTCGTGGATACCCCTCCCAAGAGGTATGTCTGATATGAAGAGTCACCAGAGCCACTACAGTGTCCTTTCATAGCTCACTACTATCACTTCACTCTAGTCTTCTCTTGAGTCTTCAGCAGCTACTTCTTCCACTTCCTCCAGCTCTTTTGCACTTGTATTCACCTCCTTCCAAGGCTAGAAAACTTTCCCAAGCTACACTCTCATCCACCAGAACACATACAGAAGCATACAGAACAGTCTACAGAACAGCTACAGTACAGAACAGAACAGAACAGAAACAAAGGCTCTACAGAAGACCTACAGAAGGTTACAGAAGATCATCAAAACCACATAACTCATTCTCAAATCATTCCAAACTCTCAAAAACTATTCAATAAACTTTCACAAGATCTCAATCTTCATCAATCAATACTTCATCCCTCCTTACAGAAGACAATCAGAACAAAACAGACCAAAACAGAGCAAAACAGAAGGTATACAGAACCAATCAGAACCTATCAGAACATCACAGAACCATCAATAAACATCATGAACTTCCAAAACCCAATCAATATCATCCAAAACACTCTCAAACCACTTCCAAATCAATCAATCATCTCATAAAATCAACCATTCAGCTCTCAAAAACAACAAAAATCAGCCAAAAAACAAGTCATTTCAACACTCAACAGGAGGTCATCCAAGAAAACCTTCCTTGAGTTCATGACCCTCTGGCAAAAAGGCGGTGTGTCCTTGATATACCATTTTCTTCATGGTTTGTGACCTTCGAGAGTCTAACTGTGGCCCACATAATGGACATGCATGATAACCTAAGGTAACCAGACCTATCCCAATACCTCTATCCAGTGAATACAAACTTGAATAAACTATGATAGATATTACCAATGAGAATGGAAGCCTACTTATGTGAGCACTCTCCGAATCCCGGAAATTCATGTATGATCCACATGAGAATGGCTCGAATATTAGCGAACCGTCGACCATCACGCTTGCTTAGATCTTGCATGGTGACCCCCTTCTCCCACAAAATCTTAATTTCATCGACTAATGGACGAAGATACACATTCATATTTTTTGACTTTGTAGCAGCCGGGAACAAGCAAGCTAAGGATGAGATGTCCTTTCTTCGTAAAAAGCCATGGAGAAATATTGTAGTTGACAAGGACTATAGGCCACACACTATAAGAAGTTGAGCGTAGACCGAATGGGTTCACACCATCCATAGAAAGACCGAGCCAAAGATTCCTTGGCTCTCGGGCAAAGCCTGGGAAGGTAAAGTCAATGTGGCTCCATGCGCATGAATCCACTGATATTCGTTAAACTCCATCTGTGGACCTATTTTGTGCATGCCACGTTGTCAAGCTCACCATACCGAACATATAAAACATGTGGTTTATGCGGGGGATAAACGAAAAGTATCTAAGACCTTTTTGAGGGATGGTTTGCCCTTGCAAGTCCTGTCGATACCTATGAGCACCACACTTTGGACATGTCTCCATAGTCTCATGTTCTCCTCGAAATAGTATGCAATCATTGATATATGCATGGATGCTATTGTAGTCCATGCTAAGCTTTTGTAAAATATGTCGTGCATCATTACAAGACTCAAGCATGTTATTTGCAAGTGGTAATATATGATACTTTAGTAACTTTAAAAAAAATCATAAAACACATTGAAAAAGCACAAATGTTTTTTATGATAGTGTCGAAAAGAAATCAACAAAACGTATGTACAAGGTACCTGAACAAATCGGTCATACTCGCATCGCTCCACCCGTATTTTGCTTGCATACTTAGGAGTGCAAGCTATGTCTTTAGGCGAGATACTCGGCACCCATCATATAATGGTATGGATGCTTCCTCTATAAGCGGATCAAAAGTCTCGACATGCATAGACATCAACGCATCGATCATTGCCTCCATCTTAGGCTCTAAGATTGTAGGTAAGTCTGGAAGGCTGCTTATCTCCTCTGATATTGACGGTATAGATTCGATAGTACCTTCCAAGTGGTGGATTGGCTTTGGCACTCCATCCATCACACGCCCACAAACTCTTCTAACTAGTCGCCGCAAAGGGCGCACTCTTCCTTGGGATGAGATCTCACCTTCATGTAATAGATTTTACGGCCACATCCAATGTTTTTATATATGATATTCAATTAGTTTGCGAATACAATGCATAATTGATATACACTTTTCTTATCATTTGCTCAAAATCTGAGATCGCCTAATCAATGATCTCTGATTGAAACGCTGAAGCGTTGTACATGTTCTATAGACAATCGACATTTTTGTCTAATTGCCAACTTACATTGAGAGTAAGGATATGGGACACGTTTATTAAGATACACCTGGCAATCTTGAACATCATGGCCTTTATCATTTTCCATTTGGTCTACGTTACGACAAACAATTTGTTTTTTTTATCATTCTTTTTTCATTTCTTAAATTGTTTAAGAAGGGATTTCTTCTCTTATAACTCAACAAAATTAGCATATGTAAAGTTTCCACCTGCCTACAGATAGGGGCCTACAGTATACAAAGTCTAATATGCTATGCATGGGGATGAGGGAGTAGCTACCCTATGCCAGAGTGTTTCCTGTCTCGTGGTATTGCACCAAACCTCTACTACTACTAGTACTAACCTTCTCGAACACACCAAAGGTGCATCTTTAACAAAACCTCTCTCTCTCCACTACCACCACCACCACTACTACTCGCCTTCCCGAAAGCGTCAAACACACCCAAGGTGTATCTTTAACAAAACATCTCTCTCTCTCTCTCTCTCTCTCTCTCTCTCTCTCTCTCTCTCTCTCTCTCTCTACTACTACAAAAAAAAAAAAGGAAGAAATTAAAGAACTACTACTACCACTACTACTACAACAACAACAACAAAAAACAAGAAAAGAAGAAATCAAAGAACTACTACTAGTACTACTAGAAACAAGAAAATAAGAAATTAAAGAACTACTACTACTACTACTACTATTAATACTACTACTACTACTACTATTATTACTAGCACCACTACTACTACTATCACTACAAACAAGAAAAGAAGAAACTAAAGAACAACAACAACTACTACTACTACCACCACCACCACCAAGAAAAGAAGAAATTAAAATACTACTATTACTACTACAACAAACAAGAAAATAAAAAATTAAATAATAAGATCTTACCCTCTCTTTGTTTTTTATCCATTCGTTCTCCTCTCTCCCTCCCTTTCTCTCTCTTTCTCTCTTTCTTTATTATATTTCATGTTTATTCCCTCTCTCTCTCATTTTCTCTCTTTCTCTCTTAGTACACATCATTTTTAACAAAAACAAGCAAAATAAAAAGAGAAAAAGCAAAAACAAACCAAGAGGGAGCAATGCACTCATGGCAAAGGTCCGAGGATAGATTCGACAGCTCCTCTTCGCCCTTCGTGCACTTCCTCCTCTTCTTCGCAAATGGCGGCAGCGGCAGTGAGAAGCTCTCATTCTCCCTCTTTCTTTGTTTCTCTCCCTTTCCCTCTCAAATGCACGATGTAGTTCACTCCCTCTTTCACTGTTTCACGCAAAATGCCATGCTTAGGTTTTAGCCCGTGGGTTTCAGCCCGCTTTTTTTCGTCTGAATACCATTGCTATTTGTGTCCCATTTGTCACGGAAATAGTGATGCCACTAATTTGCATCAGAAATTGCCGTCGCTATTCTCCTATATCTTGGTAGTGAAATACCCTTATCAATTATTTTTTCCTAAATGAAACACATCACTTTTATATTCAATATGTATATAACCCCTTTATATGGTATCCTCCCATATGTAAAAAATAGTATTTTAAAAACCACTTCATTTGAACCCTCACAACAATGAAGTTGTTATTAAAGAGAAGCATAATCAAATGATGAAAATGAATGAACTTCAAAAATGATAGCTAAAGAAAGTAGAAAACGCAAATCTGAATAACAAGTACATCATGAAGCCCATCCACCAGAGGTGTCCATGGGGAACACCACAAAGAAAAATAAATATAACCAAAGTAAAGCCAAAAAAAAATCTAGCACATGAATTGTTGTCTAATATTACATTAGTCATGAACTTAAAGAAAGTACTGGAAAAAAAATTAATAGCAAGATGGAATATACTTTGAAAAAAATCTTGGGATTTCTAAATGAGAGTTTCATGAAAAAATCATAGACATTATCAAGAGAAAGCATAAAAGTTTTATAGAACTAGTCAATATAATTTTGTACGGAGAAAAAGAAATGGTTGCACAAGAAATATGAGGTATGTAGGAAACATGGATGCAATGAATGCAAATGCAAATATAGAAAGATATTGAAAGTGTAGTAAATTCCATCCAAACGTCTCAAGGGGTAAGATAACTCTGATTCAATGAAGAAGAACATATACACTTATACATAAAAGTGTCTATTCAAGAAATCACTAAGCTAGAGCTACTATAGAGACTCTAACTAAAGTGAATGATCTTGAAGAGCCATGCCTTGCATCAATATATCATGGGTCAAAAATAAATATTATGATAAAGAGCGTTTATAAAAAAGGAAGATGGCTAGTTGACATGGATCATGTTTGGAGAATGTGAGTTACTAATAATGCAGTGGGAGATTTGTATGCCACATGTCTAAATGTTAAAATCAACATAGGAGATATTTAGAATAAGCAACATTTATGCAGGATATATCTACTTACCCTATCACTACAAGGGAATGGGGCAATAGCGATGGCCATTTGCGACGCAAAAAAGCGGTGTTGCTAAAAGCGTCGCTATATGCGTTGCTCTCTATTTGTGTCGCTATTAGTGTCGCTAATTCTATTAGTGACGCATAAATTGACGCTAATAGCGAGGTCGGTCTGAGAAAAAAGTTTCGAAAACCCGAGCGTAACATTTGCCGAGAAAACATTTGCGAGAAAGAATGAAAGAGAGAGCGAGAGAGCTTAAAGCTAAGAGAGAGAGAGAGAGAGAGAGAGAGAGAGAAACAAAGAGAGAGAGAGCTCATCACCATTGTCACCGCCGTTGCCGCTATACATGAAGAAGAAAGAGAAGTGTGCAAGGGAGAAGGGAGGGAAGGTGCAAAGAGAAGGTACAAAGGGTTTCATCTTCAGGCCTTTGAGGTAGGTACATTGCCTCTTCTTGCTTTATTTTTGTGTTCTCTTGTTTTCTTTTTTTGTTTTTCTTTGAAAAGAGATACATGGAAAGAGAGAGAGGGAGGAAGGGAGGGAGAAGAATGAAGGGAGAGGAAGAGAGAAAGAGGGAAAGAAAGGAAACAAAGAGAAAGAGGAAGAGAGAAATGAGAGATGAAGGGAGGGAGAGAGGATGAGTGAGAGAAACAAAGAGAGAGGAAACAAAGAAAGGAAAATAGAGAGAGAAAGAGAGGGGAAGAGAAATAGAGAGAGAGAGAGAGGGAAGGAAGAGAGGAGGAGGAGGTAGAAAAGAAGGGCGAGGTAAAGAGAGGAAGGAGAGCGAAAAGAAGAGAGAGGGAGGGAGAAAGAGAGATAGAGAGAAAAAATAGAGAGAGAGAGAGAGGGAGAGAGAAATAGGAAGACAATTAGAGAATGAGAGAGAATGTTAATAAAGAAAAGTAAAGGAACAGGGGGAGAGAGAGATAAAGAGAGATGGGTGACATTTCTTTCAATATCTTTGTTTCTTAAGCTTTTTATTTTCTATCTTTGATTGTCTTTGCAATGAGACACTACAAGATATAGGCCTTATACCGACGTTTAAAGCGACGAAAATACAAACAACAAAATTTTCCCCCATCGTCGCAAAAATTACGATGAGCATAGCGACGGCAATAGCGACGCGAGCAGTAAAATTTGCGACGGTAACAGGGATAAAAAAAAATTTGTGGCAGGGCAACAAGCTGCCCTGCCACATATAGCACTATGTGCTGTATAAGAGCCATACAAAATAGTTTCTACACTACTGTATAGAAAGCGCTTGCAAACAAAAAGAATGTATACTAAAATCATAAAACTGATACATGAAATAAATACATGATCGCATAAAAAGCAATTCGTATAATCATGACAGGATATCACTAATACATAGAAAATGTCTACATAGATTAGGCGACTAAAAAATAAAGGTGTGTGAGCTCCAAGGATCCAAGGGCGAGCTACAAATCCTCGTCCCCCAAAAGCTCGTCCCGCCGCAAAGAAGCATCGAACAGACTCTGCAGAAAAAGAAACAACACATCAATCCACCATACAATAATGTATTCAAATATCTCATGGTAACTACGGACAAGAAAGATGAGTGACTTACATGGTCGCCGCGTCTATACAATCGGTCGATCAATGCATTGAGACCGTGCCTCTTTGCATATCGAGTCTCAAGGCCTATAGGATCGTGATTTGTAATGGAGTGCTGCAAAGAAAGCAAAATGCTAACTGTTAGAAACATGATTATCAGTACAAAGAATATTTCAAAAAAATAAACAAGCAAAACAAAAGAAAAACTTACAAAGTCCTCCAAATATGTCCTATGGCCGCCACTCCCAAGATGATGGACCACTCCAGCCTCGAGTTGTGCCCTCGCCGCCTCGCACTGCTGACTCCGATGTCCTGGGGAATCTGTAGCCTCCTCCCTCAGTCGGCGCCAGTCGTCTGCATCTAACCACTCGGACTTTGCAGCCCCACTCTTGATTACCTTGCGTGCGTCGGATCGTCTATGTGGCATGTATGCACGCATGCAATCCATCATCCAGCCCATAGAGAATCTATCTACTGCAGCTGGCACCGGAAACTCCTCGTGCAAGGATGTTACTATGTAGTCCTTGCTCCCCTTCGGTATGTTCTTCCAATGATCCAGGACGTTGTGCCAAAAAACTTGTTGGCACAACTCTCTCATGTGAGCCATCACCCTCCTCCCCTCATCATTCATGATGATGGCTCCTGACCTACTATCGACCAAATATCCATAACCCCTAGGAGTTTGCCTAAGATAGGTCCTCTCCCATCTGCGTCCACGCTCCTAGATATATCCAGGAGACCCCTCTACATCCGATGTACCGACGGGGGTAATCTCTCTCGGAGTGGCACCCAAAGAGGTGGCATCCAAAGGGGTGCCACCTGCTGACGGCTGCGCAAAAGCTGAAGTAACTGGAGTAGACATCCCCACAGGTGTGACAAATCCTAGAGGTGACGTAGCTCCAGCTGAACGACGAGACGGAGACACCACATCTATGTCTCCACAGCAGCATCCCCCTGATCCCAATGCACTCCCTCCCTCTGGCCCAAGTCATGAGCATTGAGATCGTCTGCTCGAAGCCGAAGTATCCGATCGCGCTGAAGCAGATCTAGTAGAGCGCCCTGACGAAGAACGAGACAGCTCCTGGTCTACCATCTTTCTGAATCTCGCGAGCTGGTCTGGAGACATGCGTACGAAGATGTCCTGCAACTCCTCGTCGCTCATCCCTTGACTCACCCTGAAAATGTCACCTGCACAAATAAAAAATGATGTTAGAATAATCAATTTAAATCATACAAATCACAGTAATATAAATCATTTTAAAAAAATCTCTCTTAAAATGCATATCTTATGTACCTTTATAAGAGATTGGTCAACGAATTGAGTAAGTGGATGCTCCAAGTATGAAGTATCCAATGGTCCCATGTTAATCTCCTGACAACAACTCCGCATACACTGGAAGGTCGATAAACATGTTACCACAAAAGAATGAGCCTGCCTCGTTCTCAAAAAATTATTGGACTCCTGCATTTCCATCATTGTTAGCCGATGCTAGCTCCAAGCTTTCGACAGCCTCCACCCCTTGCAATATCGACCCCTCTATTTGCATATTATCTTCATCTATGCTCAGAACATCGCTTTGATCATAGACTCTCGCACTTCGGGGAGTTGAAGGTATAACATACCACCATCGAAGTTGTCGGGGGTTTGGATAGAAGATTACTTGTTCACAAACACATACAAGAGAGTTCAAACCATTGTGACATAAACCATGTCGTAATACAATTAGCAAGCAAATGACTCCATGCACCTGTTCACAATGGGCCAGCAACACAAAGGTGTCGCGCAAATCCGTCCATTTTTTTTCGGAATCTATTTCGAGAAATCCAAATGAACCTCGTCAAACTGTTGCTTCATCTCCTCCAAGTACCACTTCCAACCACTGCACATCGAATAGTATCATGGAGAAGCTACGGTAATCCACCGTAATAATATTTTGCAAGTTCCCAAAATACTCCATCTCATCCACAACTGTGTTTGGATCCGTTGCTCATCGCCGGCTCTCTTGCTCGAACCTTGCCATGACACCACAGTCCATTGTGGAGCGCATTTTGTCAATACGCTCCATGCAAAAATGCCATCCGCACGACCACGCTGCACTATATATTTTGTACTGTACATTGAAACACTCAAATTAGATGTCACATATAAAATTTAGATACGATAGATTCTAAACCCCTCATCACCTTTGGACTACATCCCCTCGAGAAATTCCCACTCCTCCATTGAGACCTCTGTCCCTTCGCGAGATGATGTGGTCAAGGCTCCATGCAACCATCGCGTTGACATAAATCGCGGCATCTCCTCCATGCCTTCGGGATATCGAATCAGTCAATGATGCGTACTACGTCGAAATTCAGCTCGCGCTTCCTCTCGATCTTGCCTTGCAATCTGGTACTTGGCGAGCCACGTCTCCATGGAGGCATGGTGCAATATACAAAAGTGATTCACATTCTCTTCCATTGAGGCATCCATTCTTTTTTCTACCCCATTTCCAACCACCACATCTCTAGTCAGTCTATCATTGTCCTTCAGTGTCCATAGCATTTCATTGTCTGGTTCCAGCGTTGGTAGCCATTGTGAAATATGCACTAACGCCTCTGACACCAACCAACCTTTGGCCATGCTACCTTCTGGCCGAGCTCATTGTCGCATAAAGCCTTTCAGGGTTTTCATGAAGCGCTCCATGAAGAACATCCATCGCGTATGGACAGATCCAGCAATCTCCACTTCGTCCACAAGATGCACAAGAAGGTGGATTTGTATCGTGAGCATGCTAGTGGGCAGGTATTTCTCAAAGAGACAGACCGTCTCCACTGCTCCCCGCTTTAGTACTATAAGTATCTTTAGCATCCTTCATATTTTTACCAAAGGTGCTACTGAATGGGTACACCATAGCATGCTTTCACCCATCCACTTATAATTTCCATACTTTAGAGTATCATCTTCAATATATAAGAAAAATGTGCTTGTCAACACAAGATTACCCACTATTATTGTTGTAACCTTTACGTTATGTCCCTAGGGTAAGAGAAACACTTTTCTAGGTAGGATTATGGTTTAGGACTTGGCAATTATTAGCCAAAAGCAATTATTATTGTTGTAACCTTCACTTTTTTTATAAAGTTAGAATTATGGTTTAGGCCTTAGCAATTATTAGCCAAAAAAAACAATTATTACTATTGTAACATTTACATATGTTATAAAGTTAGACTTATGGTTTAGGCCTTAGCAATTATTGGTGAGAAGCAATTATTATTGTTGTAACCTTTATGTTATGTCCCTAGGGTAAGGCAAACCTTTTTATAAAGTTAGAATTATGGTAAATTAGGCCTTAGCAATTATTAGGAGCAAATTGTTCAAGCGAGGAAAGCTCAATACTAGAAGGATTATCTTCATGATATTTAAGCATAAAAAGCCAAGCGATACAAATCATTACATACATGCAAGAAGGAGATGACATGTGCTCACTCGTGCATATGGGGAGATCATACACATTCACTTGTGGTAAACTCATGTATCCTTGTTATTCTCTTGCTCTATTATGTTCTTTTGATGTATAGTTAATTATTATTAATGTATACCGAAGGTTGATAGCATTGCATGCATTGCATGACATATTATTTTTGTGCAAATACCAAAAGTATTTATCCCCAAACCTTTGTATTACTCCCAAACATCTGATTTTTGAGTGGTTGGAAAGCCTAATTTGAAATCCCAAAAGACATTTCATTCCTAGATTCAACATGGAACAATGGGCTCCACCATCAATGTAGGCCTCCCATATACTCTCCCTAATATACCAAGCTTTTGGCTACATTCATTGATCTTTTCCATGAAATCCTTAATTGAGGATACATAACTCAATCAATTGTCCACAAATTGCATACATTTTTTTTCAACAAATCCCTTTTGAGATCATTATGCAATTTTTGGAGCAAGCATATTTTTTGGTGATTTTTTTCAACAAATATACATGAGGACCAATCATCACCTTCTTCACCGCAAACAATCTAATGGTTCTCTTTGGACATCAGATTCCACCTCCCAATGGTCTTACAATAGGGTAGATGCAAGAGAGTACAAGTGAGAGGCCAAAGGGAGATTAGCACCTTTCCTCCCCTTTCTACTTCTCCGCCATTTGATCTTCTTCTACTTTTCCTTCTTTCAAATCTTTTCCAAGATTTAAATCCTAATGGCCAATTCTCATTCATAATGGTCTTCATGGAAGTCCCCATGGTGGCAAAAGCACCCTCTTTTGTGTTCTTTCTTCCTCTCCACACATAGGCTAATACTTGTTGTGCATTTTTTCTTTCCAACATTGAATGTGGTGATGGCATCATCCATCATGACATTATCCACGTCAATACCTCAAGTGCACCTCATCACACTTTTTCCAAGTAGACATGCCATGTACAATGTTGTGTTATCTCAGCCATGGTCATGTCCATCAATACCCTTTCCATATCATTGATGATGGACCATTAGACACACCCACTGTGACACACCCAACCCCCCTATTCACACCATATCATGATGGCCTATTTTTTGGTGTTTTTTTGCATTTTTTAGGTCTTTTTGGTTTAAAATCATTTTAAAATATCAAATTAGCTCAAAAATTTCTTTACAAATTTCCAACTTTTTTCAGAGCCTTATACTTTTATGAAATTTTTTAAGAATTTTTTAAATAGGTGTAAGGTCTTACAAAAAATAAAGAGCATAATATTATCACAAAGTCACATGTAACCATTATCCTAAAGCTTAAAAATTTTTGGGCTAATTCTTTACTTTTTTTTTCTACCTATCATTAATTTAGATCCAAAAGAGACACCTAAATAGATATTGCATTAGTATATATTTGCTATAGAAATTCTATCTTCTTTAGGAGCTTGAATATATATATATAAGAGATATTGAATAGTTATATATTTTTTAGATCATATATATTTTTAATTATTTATTTTCTAATCATTCTATCAATTCACTAAATAATTTTTATTTTAGAGAGAGTATCTTTTTGAAGAGTTATGAAATATAGTTTATCTTTATGAAATAATATATTCTATCCTTTTGAGTTATAGCAAAACTGAATAAGTATATCTATTATCATGGGTTTCATATAAGAATTTGACTACTAATGACTTATTTATTCAACTACATTGATTTATCAAAACTTTATATTATTATATAAATGACTCCACGAATAATTTATTTATCTAACTCCATTGCCTTGTCAAAAGTTCATATTATTTCATGTAGAGGACTTTGTATAACATCATATAATACTCTTTAAACTATTTTTAAAAAATAAATAAGTTCATGAATGCTATAGAGTAAATGAGATCTATAATCATAAGGATTATTTTGATGGTCATTTTTTGTGAAACGTTGTCAAAGGGTTTTCGAAAGCAAAGTCGCAACCACAGAGGTTCTTGAGAAATTCCAAGACGGAAGATCAAGCGAAACAAATAATCAAGACGAATATGATGTCATGGTTTAAGGGTATTACAATTTTTGGTTCAAGTACAAGTGACAAGACGGATCAACCAAATGAATCAATCCTCGCAAGAAAACCACTTGAAGTTATAAATTAGAATACAAGAGCATTAGATAGGTCATCCAGTCTTCAAGAGAATATCTTCAAAATAGACTCTTCTTCAGCTGATAGATCAGCTAGTATGTGTCTTGACTGTAACACTAAAGTTAGTCTCATTAGAACTCAAAAGTGCATTTGTAATCTACTCTATGATCACTAAAGCTTCTTCAAATGGCCTGCCAGGACGGCGGACTGAGGGAGAGCACATTGGGGTGAAAGAAGCTCACTCAAAGGAACAAAATAGGGCTGACAACGTAAGATAATTGCTTCTCCATAATCAGGTTTAAGGGTGATTCCGTAGTTTATGCCCTGCATGCAGTCATCATCTTCAAACTCAATGTCCTCATTATCTCCTGTTGTTCCACCATGGAATGGGTAGTTTAACATATGTATACACAATGAACATCTCTGAAATTGTGACACAGTAACTGTCACACTATACAATGTAGGTTGCTGAAATCCTGCTACTGTATGTGGGAAGAAATTTGAAAGAATGGCTTCTTTGCAATGGCTTTTAACCTACTAAAAAATAGAGGAGTCCCATTCTCAACAGTAGCTGAGACTTGTGAATTAAAAGGAAACTTCCTTTGCACACTCCTCCAATGGAAAGGCATTATTTAAATAGTCTGGCTTGGACATAGGCATGATGATCCTGCAGCTTTCATGACCTCAATAAATGTGCTGCCTTTCAACCAGAGAGTCTCTCACACGTGTCAAACTCTGTATCCAAATTGTAATATAGTAGTGGTGGAAGGTGGCATTAGGGAGGTAGTATCCACTTTCAGAGAATGCAAGCTACATCAGTTTTGAAATCCTGTTCAAACCTATCCTTCAAAAATAAATACATAGCCCGTTTCCTTCAGCAACAATTTGTAATCCTTCTTCTTCTGACATTCGCAACACTCTGATCATTGCATTTGCATATTGATCAACAGACTCTGCAAGAAATTCAGTTCTTTGACCTTTCTGTTCAAGAACTATGTTCATCTTTGGCCTGGCAGAAGGCCGGTGTAGCAGGTTAAAGCGTAGATTGCCCTTGTGGATTCAAATAAACCACTTGCAGGACCCGTTCTATTACAACATACTCTTTCTGCTCCGCAAACAGTTCAGGAGTAAACTTTGTTCCTAGTTTGATCTTCAGACTGACTATTTTGAACTTGTACTTGCAATTCTTCTCCTGACCAGCTCTGATAGTTCAATGAATTTTATCACAATTGCCATGAGAATCTCTCCAGGTGCAAGAATCCCATAACGAGGGCGCATGAAACAGCTCTTAGGTGCATTCGTCTAAAACTTAAAAGCAACTCGAGACCGGCTAGTGTTCTTGATTTGGATAGCAGAGAAGGCTCACTGGCAAAGAGGACTCGAGATGTTCAAGTTGGAGAAGTTCCTTGCTACTGCCAGGATTTTCATGATGAGAGTACAAGATCGTGTGGCCCTGCCACTCACGAACTGGAAGATTCAGGGTATAGGCACTATCGAATTTTCGTCAAGGAAGTATCATAGAATGCAATCTGCATCAGAACGGAATTTGCATCTCATCGATACAATAACGATCAGTTTTGCCCCTTCTCGTCGACAGAGCAATGTTTGCACTCCAGTTGACGACTTTCAGTTCAATTTCTGATACGCGCAGCTCCGGAAGCCGAAGTCCCCATCTGTCTCTTCTGAACATCATGGATTGCTTTTTTCTTCCCAGTTTTTTCCAACGCCCCCCTTTCTCTTCGTCGTGTATCCCTCCCTTTCTTCATCGAGCACAACCGTCCTCCTTTTTCCCTGAGAGCCCCCAAAACAGTGTTCTTTTTTTTTCCCCTTTTTGCCATACAGCACGCAGTTTTTCGTAGCAATTGTGCAGTCTTATGTGTATAATTAATGGAGGCAAATCTGGCTCGCTTGTCAATTAAATCAGGCGCATCATGTCAGAGAGAACGCTGTGGAACATCCTTAACATGCTTTGAGCCTTCTGAGTCATTGCTAATAGGACTATTTCCCACTGCATTAAGTAGATTGAAAACCTTCTTCCTTCCTCTTTTTTTTTAACGAAAAGATGTTTGTGGAGACTTAAGACACTCCTGAATTGCACCAGCATCCTCTTCAAACGTTCGTGCCACCAATTCAAAAAAAAACTCTTCATCCCACTGGCGCTTGATTGCTTCCAGCACACATAAAGCTTTGAATCTCACTGAAAATGCTTGCAAAAGTTATGTCATTTGCTAATAGATGTTCAGCATATGCCCAGAGAAGTGCATTCCACAAGACTAAGTTTGGCTGAACATCCTCCAATTCCATCAGTTGAAAAAGATTCAACATTGCCAAGGATACCCAGAGATTAGGGCATTCCAAGAGACAACATTTGGTATTGCTAGCTTATCAAACACTTCTTTTGCTTTTGTAAATGCTCCACACTTAGCATACATGCTCACCAATCCATTGCCTAACACAATATCATGACTTTCCATTAGCCCCAGCCTCCGAATCTCAGCATGTCAAACAAGTTCCAAAACAATATGAACCTTTAGTACCCTTCACTTAATACCAAAAAGATCCACTTATTCCATATGTAAAAGTCTTATTTGCTGACTGTAATATAGTTAATATCCATGTCCAATGGCTAACAACATCTAGACAGACACCCTCTAATTACATGTGATGATAAAAAAGCAAGTGCCTTGACAAATGGTCCATGTTCAGCATAACCTTTTTGGTGGATTCAACATCTCAGATGCGCAATAGTACGACAACGTGAGATATATTACATTTGAAGAAAGATATACAAGGATAAGGCATCAATAGTATAGTGATGCTTTCAATCATAAAATCAATATGCATTAGAATCAGAATTTTGAGAGAAAGAAGTAGAGTCAAGTCTTTTATATTTCTTCCTATAAATCAAGGGAAGAGATGCAAATTTTGCCAGGATATGATAGCATGAGTAGTATCATCCCATGACATCAAGCCATCATATAGGTATCGAAATCTGATAGTGCTATTAAGATTCGCAATCGAGGATATTGAAACCTGATAGAGCTATTAAGAATTGCAATCGAGGATGTTGAAACCCAATAGAGCTATTAAGAATCACAGTTGTTGAGGGTATGATGAGAAAAAGACTCCCAAGAGCTAATATCAAGTAAAAAGTTGTATTCTTCATATTCTCTAAAGCATCCTGCACACATGAAATCCTCTTAGTCCTAAAGTTGATATGATACACAATATCACTAATACTTTTATCTATTACTAGGTTAATGTTTTTAATATTTTAATAAACTAAAATTTGAATAATAAATGTTTTTTATATATTACTTTGTAAATGTTTTTGTCTCCTAGAAATCAAAGTACTTACTTTTTTCTAATTATAATATATTATCCTTATATTATCCGTTAGTCTTTGCTAAAAAGTTGATATTACAATACTGTATAATGAAGATATTTTATTTTCAAGTGCCAAGATCAAGGTGAAATTTTTTACTTTCCATTCTATTAGCTTGAGGTTCATTCTTAGTATATCTATCCCTACTAATTTGTATCAACACCATGAGTCTCTTTTAACCATTTTCTTATTAATCAAATTGAAGAGATGGAAGAAAAAGCTTGGATTTGGTTGAAACAAAATCTTACAAAACGGATGTCTTAGGGGACGAAGTAAATATGTGGCTTGGATGTCCCAACCTAGTTGGGTTTGCTGAAAATTGACGAGTTGATCTCGTTTCAGGTCCATGGAGGACCATATCTCTATAGCTCAATCGGTAAGTAAGTGGTGTTGGTCCTCTATGTAGAGAGACTCTTTTGATTGTTGATCAGCTTCTCAAGATTTTGTGGAAGGAGATGAAGGGAGACCAATGTACACAATTGGTAAGAACCGGACGTAAAATCTTCTTTAAGAACTAAGAAACAAAGAGAAGAGGAGAGAATGATGGTTCAAATGAATGTAGACAAAAAAAGAAGTGTGATTTTGGAGGAAAACGTGATAGTAGAATATTTAATCATTTAAAAAGAAAGAATAATGACCAAAAACCCTGACATGAGCTAACATCCTTAGGCATTTAATGGCTGACCTCTTAAGAATAATATATCCTCTCATTAATCACGTCTGAATGGCCAAATTTGGAGAGTTCGTTCTTTTAAAACCTCAACTAATTAGCAACTTAATCATTTTCCTACAAGTGCCGTTTTTGAAACGTTTTGGGCCCTAATGATCTTTCTTTCCCTTCACTTAGAGGTAAAATATTGAGCCTTAAATTTCCTTTTATAACTCCTCTTCTTTCACATTCCACTAGTCTCTTGTTTAGCAACTTATTTTTTATTTTGTCTCTAAGTACTTTCTTCTTTTTTTGTCTTTTCTACCTTTACTACAGCTAATGTAACCTCCTCCATTCCTATTAAACTCACGTTACTTTTTTCTCTCCTCCTTCTTCATCTACTAAGTCCAATCTCTTCTTTTATTTCGAAACATTCTAAGGAATTGGATACATATCCCCTCCTTTTCTAGGAAAATAACTACTTTTAGGACCTAGATGTCTTGCTTCATTGCAATTGTAACCTGCTCTTTGGTCCCCTCTTCCACATCATTACCCTATATTCTCACCATAGTACTCTAAGCCTAGGGCCTCCACCTTATTCTTCTTCTAGGATCTTCCATAAAAAATAATCCTTGAATTGTGGAACTTCTTTGAAATAGTTCCATCTTATCTATCATTAAGACCTCTTCTCTTAAGGGCATATGTAATGAAGACTCTTTTGGGATACCACATTATGTATCACTATAGGGATTCTAGGATTTGGGTCCACATTTAATTTCCCTAGTATAAACATCTTCCACTCCTTTTCAGCAACACTTTCAACAACTTCATCATATCATTATATTCCATAAAGCCTCAAATCCTTGAGTGAACTACAGTACACTTTGTTTCTTCTACAAAATAGAACAAATAGTTCCCCCCCTAATATAGTGTTTTTATCTTATCTACATCTTATATCTTTATAGATCTCTGAATGAAGGCTAACTCGGCATTTTATAGTCCACTTCTATGAGCAGTTCACTAGTGATATGTTGAGCCATATAGTCAATAGCCACATCGATATCATCATGATAATATGGCCCGAGAGACTAGCACATAGGAAGCCTAGTCAAATTAAAGCTTGAAACTTTACATCTTTGGTGAGGGTTTTATTTTACAAGGCAAATCCACTAATGGAAATAAAAAATCCACTATGGGAAATATAATTTCTTTAAAACAATCTGTCAGAGTTGTTGATGGCGGAAGCATCTTCCTCTTCTTCTTCTTCTCTTTCATTCATGAACCGGTTCTACTGGTTACCATTCTGCATCTATTGTGCTCTTTTATGGTGGAAATATTCACTAGCTATATGGCCAGTCTTACCACAATAATGACATGTCATCTGATGTTTGTTGTCAATGTTGAATCCTCAACCTCTTCCTTTGGGGGTCCAATAGCTCCTTTGCTGTATAAGAGATTTTCCCTAGATGATGGGACATCATCTTTTGCATTCTTGTTCTTCTGTTTATTCTCTTCATCAAGAAGAGAGTGCTCAATATCTTTAAGTGAGAGACTTGGATTATTACTTAGGGTGGACACAAGATTCTCATATGGTTCCTTATTTACACTTGCAAGTAGTACAGCTATTGCTTCATCTTTATCAATATTCTTCTTAAGAGTTGCAAGCTAGGTTTTTTGGCTCTTGAACCTGTTAATGTGTATGGTCATGGAAGTAGTGTCTTTTATATCCAGTTTATAAAACTGCATGAGTAATTTTACCTTTGAATTCTTTACTTGGGTACCAAACATCCTGTCAAGTTCCCCCCAAGTAGTTTTAGCATCTCTAATGCCAAAGATGTGATGTAGCACATCATCACTTAGTCCCCATGCAATGATGCCTAAAGCCTTGTTATTCATCTTTTTCCACTCCTTTGTCTTGAGATGTCTTCTTCAATGAACCCATCTTCATCATCTTCCTTCTTGCTATCTGGATCATCCTCAAACAAGTCCCACAAGTCCTTTCACATAAGGTGGTACATTGTCTTCTCCTTCCAGGCATGAAAGCCTTCTCCATTGAAATTAGCTATTTGCTCAAGTTCACACATTTTGAAAGAAGTCTTACCACGAGTGTACTCAGGTAGCAATGTCTATCCTTTTACAATGAGATTGAAGCTTACAAGAGATTTAATCAGTTGGGCATTCCACATTAAAAATCTTCATGTTTGTCATTGCAAGAACTAAAGTAAAACTAGCAAATGAATTTTTCTTAGATGTTCAAGAAAAACAGGTGTGCCAAGAGTGCCAAGAAGCACTAGGTTAGTATCAAGAGATACTAACTTGATTTCAGACTTGATGTTGCCTGATTTTAGGTGGTCATCTTGATTCTCAGGTGGATTGCTTGAATTCAAGTGGGTTGCTCTAGATCTTCTTCTTGAAGGTTTATACTTGCTGGAGACTTTAGATCTGAGAGAAGGAAACTTTAGTTAACTAAATCAATAGGAAAAATGAAGTGGAAAGGAACTTGAAGAGTACTTGTCTATGGAAGATTAGGGTTTTTGAACAGGGGTTTGATTTTTTTGGTTGGGGCATCTTGTACATTGGATCATTTGAGAAACCCTTTTAGTGGGAGATAGCTTAGATATGGAACTTCCAATGCCCTATGGTCTCATGGACAACATCGTGTTGCATAGACTGAGAATTGACAGTATGAACAGAATTCGGCACAGTCTGGACAACGACTTTGAATTTGAGTGATGCTAGGCTATGTGATAAGAAATTTCAAGCTTTGAGGTGACATAGAGGAGCTCTAATATTAGGGAGAGGGGGCCTTCACAAGTGGGAGGAGAGGCCTCCCTCACTTGGTCATGAACCATGTGAGCTTCACCACACATAGGAGGATCATCACCAAGTGATACAAGGGCCCTCCTCAACTAGATACATGTGCTTTCTACAATTGGAAGGGTCATCTCTTACTTAATCATGAGGTACACAAGCTTCACTATGCACGATGGTATAAGATTCACCATTGAACTATAAAAGAGCTGCCACATGTGGGAGGGCCCTTGCTAGCTTCTTAGTGGTGGCCAGCCCACACTAAGGTTACCATAGAGTAATATGATGACTCTCCACATAGTGGAGGCACCTTTCACTTAGTGATACTCCATTGTGTATTTACACTACATGCGGGTCACAAATAAGCCTACCCTAAACTGCCTTTGAGAACATCCCCTTTAGGAAACTACACATCCATTTAATTAATGAGCATCTAGATGTATGAAGTTGCAATTCAATTTGATTAGAGAGCATGAAGTTAGAAATATCCCATAGCTACTATATTATGAGATGGCATCTTGCACAAAGAGCCAGTGCGCTGGGGACTCCTTGATACATTATGCCTCTATCGCAAAATGAAGAGAGCATAGGGGTGAAGCAAGAGACAAATGAGAGTAGATACAAGAGAGAGAAAGAGAGTTGACATGATCAAAGGAGATGGAGGGAGCTTGAGTGTAGTAGGAGAGGGTGTCCTACAATAAAGTTTTGAGCCCTAAACCCTTTTTAAGTGATCCTTGCTAGTTCAAGGTACACCTGCCTAGTTAATGGTCCATTCATGGAGTTAATGTGATTATCCCTTTTAGTTACATTGATCATCTAAAGGTCCCATTTTGCACTATTTAGATTATGAAACTAATAAAGGGGTATTTTTCTAGGATTCTTTCTTTTCTTTATTTGTGTGTGTGTGTGTGTTTTGTTTGAAGGGGAGCTTAGATTATCAACCTCGTGCAATGCTTTTTATTACATTTCATTTCCTACCACGTGGCCAATCCATATGCTCTCTTGCTCCTCTCACATCACCATATCTATGGTGGCAGCTACTCTCAGTTGTATCCTTAAAGGTCTAGACCCTACCTGTGAATAGCAAGTCCTAATTTTGACATCAAATTTTTTCTATTTTTGGTATGTTTGGTATTTCTATAAACTTTTCCACTAATGATATGTCTTTTTGGAGATGATGTGTGTCACTAGCATTACATATAATAATGTTAGATTTCTAGACAATGTGAAACTTAGTCTCTCTACCCCAATATTCCCTACCAATCTATCATGCTCATTATTTACTAGTCGAGGATGATCTTTCTCTCATCTCAACAAGGATTATTGTCTCACTCCAAGGTTCTAGATGGAGGCTCACTGTCAACCTCTTTTACATTTGAGTCTTGATCCGAGAAAATCACAAAAAAATATTTGTCTAACACTTTGTTGATTTTTTGTACATTTGGAGGTTTCAAATAAAGAAGAGGATGGGAACAACCTCTTGGGAAATCCAAGAAATCACTGGATGGAAATATTTCATGGACTGGTTTACCAAGCGGGGGTGAAGAGTAAAGATCAATAGAGGAAGGTGAAGGAAAAATGTGTAATGTGAAAAGAAATGATATAAAATGGATTTGGAGCCATCCAAGAAAAAAGAGCATGTGAGGCTCATAATGTCATGGCTTTGGAGCCTTATGATAATTTAAACAAATGGAACCCTTCTTGGAAGCATTAGTGGAAGAAAAATCAAGCACATGATTTTGTAAGATTTTTAAAAAATACTTCCACTCCAATACAAAAAAACTTTTCAACATGAAAGTTGTAGCACGTAAGCTGAAGTTTTGACTGGTATTTTTTTATAATTTTTTAGAGCTAAGAGTCGGGAGATATGACCAAAATGGTGGACGCCAACTTTTTCCAACTACGATGGAGACCACCTTCCAATTTTATACACACCCACACTTTCTTCCCCACACTTAATACTTCTATAAAACATCATTCATTAGACTCCCAACCCTTTCTCCTCTCTTCTCCTCTCTCTCAAGCTAATAAACCATTAGAATTCCCCTCCTAAATCACCCTCAAATCATCCTTAATTGTAGTAGTAATGTATGAATTCTCACTACTCTCTCTCCATTATTGCTAGATATGATCTTATTTTATGAAGATTCTCTATATTTTTTATAGGAGAGCTCTTGGACTCAAGCTATGGGGGGGGGGGGGGGGGGGGGAGAATGGAGACAACTCACCTATGATGGAACTTGATTAAGTACAAAATTGGTCAACAAAACATCTAGATGGAGCTTCCACATTGATGGAACCGCCTTAATGTAGCTTTGGTGGTGTTAATTCCTATTCTATCTTAACCTCCTCCCTAAACACCCTCAAGGCCTATATAAAGAGGCCTTCTCCTTTGTGAGCGAAGAGGCCTTCTTCAACCCTTTAAGCCTTCCCCATTCTCTCTCATGAGCTTATGCAATTCATTTCCTTACTATAGCTTATGCATGCTCTACAATGTAATAAGCCCATGCTATTGGTGTCCATATTGTGTATATTGGTTATTTCTTGAGGGTTCTCCATCTCTTATGCCCTCTTAAGTTTTATTGATTCATCTATTTTTTGTAGCTCTCTCTCTCTCTCTCTCTCTCTCTCTCTCTCTCTCTCTCTCTCTCTTAGTTTTCCTCTCTTCTCCCTCACAAGCTCATCTCCCTCTTGCATAGCATCCTAGTCCGCTCTTCCATGACTAGGTGGTGCCCTTACCTCATTCACTTTGTGGCAAAAGGGAGTTTGGCATAGTATAGAGGTTGCCATACCAAATTTCTTTCATCATATATTAGTGCCCCCGTTGAGGACATTCTCATCCACAATTCTCTACCTCCTTATGCAGGACGATACAACACATAGTGATGCATCCTCTACCACAAGTGCTCCAAGTGGCTCTTCTCCAATGCCTTCACCAACTCTTTTTTAAGTTGGTCGAAGTCCACGACTCCTACAATGGTCTCCCAAGGAAGACCAAGAAAGGAAGTATGGTGTTCACCTTAGAAATTCCATTCTCTCACAACGAAAAAAATCATGTTGCCATCAATTGCTAGATTCTCATAATTGTGGTGAGTGTTTTGCAAACAAAGTGAAGGCCCTTTCGGGAGGTCCTCGTCTCCAAATCATCAAATCCCTCTCTCTCTCGGGCCTAATCCACATCAAAGGAGGACAACTATGCATGAACGGTGTGGAGTTTTGTAGAGGTGCAAAGTATGGAGACTACCTTTAACTATTGCTAGCTCAAAGGTTGGGTGTGGTTGAAAAGGTGGCCATCACACCTTATGAAATATATGTCACCGAGGATGGACACACTAAGGCAATAACAATCATTGGTGAGCAAATTCTCTGTATAGCAAAGTTGGTGGGTTCTAGAAAGAAAAACTCTGGGGAAAATCCTTTATAATTCAAGAAGTGCATTCCCTCTACTCTCTTAAGTAATCCCCACTTATGAATAATAATAATGGCCCGAATTTCTACACCTTCCACTCTGTACAAAACATCCGAGTTAATGTATGCATCAGTAGAAAGATTTTCTTCCAGTAGTGTCTTGTCATGTACTTTGGGGCTGAAAGATTAAGGGAGATTCTTGTATCACTAGAACCTATAATCTTCCCAATGCTAGACGACAATGCATCCTTTAATGTACATGTTTTTATTTTATTATAATAGTTTCTCATAAATCACCACGAGTTGTATGGACCAATCCAACCTCTTGCTATGCAAACTGTACATATTGTAGCCAGCACAAAGCTTAGATTCCAAGGCATTATTAGAAGCATACCGGGGCCTAGACGTCTTGCTAAAATCAATGCATCTGTGAACCCATTCATCCTTCCCCTCATAAAATACAACTTAAGTCTAGACATATTCATCTTTGTACTCTTCTAAGGCAACATAGCATTTCCAAGCTTCTTTGGGTGCAATGGGAAAAATGCAATGAATTTTTTGGACAACCTTGAGATGGCCTTCCTTGTCTCTAGGAGGGATGATGAAGCATTAAAGTTGAGAGCTTTCCCTTTGGTGCTCAAGGAAGAAGCTAGAATGTGGTTTCAAACTCTAAATCCGGTCCAAAGAGCGGAATGGGAGGGATTGAAGGTAGCTTTCTTGCAAAGATTTCAACAAACTAACTTAGCTAAAGAGTTATGGCAACGGCGTTTGTCCCTCCATCAAAGTGATCCTTATGGTTAAGCAACTTATTAGGAAGGTTTTTTGAAGCTTTGGGAACAGTGGTCAGACTCACTGAATCCTTGTGAGAGAGCTCCAAACTACCTTCAAAAAGATCAATTTATTTCAGGTTTGTACCCCTTACTTAGGGAGAAGGTAAAGGTGAAATTTCCAAACACTTTTGAAGATGCTTTGAGAATCACTAGAGAAAAGAATCAAAAGATTCTCTACCAAGCCCAAGCTAGCCAAGCAGTTTTGGGAAACAACATCACAACTATGGAGGCCTCTCAAGTTCCCCCAAATGTATCTAATGCACTAGGCCGAGGTCAAGAAAACATGATCCAACAAATAAACAATTTTACTAATCAACTAGAGGGTTTGAGAGTGAATCTTTTGCAAGGTGCAAGAAAACCTATCAAGGGGAATGGTGGGAATCGACCACAAATGCGACGACAAGCAAGGGAGATGTTGTGTTACAACTGTGGAGAAAATGGACATGGCATGTATAATTTTCCTCACCCTAGAAGATATGATCACCCTGCCAGAGGTCCTCGACAACAAGTAAGCCCTCCTCGTGCTAGGACTCAAGAGCAAGAGCAATCATGACCTGCAATTTTACAACCACCTTATGTTCAAGCTGAAACCCCTATTGTTCAACTAAATGTTAATGTTATAAAAATAAAGGAGGTGGTCAGGGATAGAAGGCTCCAAGAAGAAATAGCAAGGGGTAAGATGAAGGTAGATGTAGTAGAGACCATGCCTATCAAGCAGGTATGTGTCCAAACTGAAGCAAGTAAGGAAGCAATCAATGAGGCAAGTACATCACGGGCACCTAGAGATAAAGGGAAGAAGAGAAAGACTCGAACTAGGTCTAAAATTGATATCTCCGGCTTCCCTTTGGGTTCTCGGATACAACCTTATGATCTAATAGCAGATGTGAGCTCTCAAGGGCCAAAAATTACTTGGCCACAACTACTTCATGCCTCTCCAAAGCTACGACGACAATGGTAAAAAATGGTAAGCACAAGGGCAAGGCAAGGTAAAATGGTTAGTGTAATCAAGGCATATGGCCTCAAAGATATAGTACCTTTAGTGGAGGCTCAAATCAAAGATCAATGGATTCAAAAAACATACATCGATAGTGGAGCAGAGGTTTGTGTCATGACAGAAAAGCTTATGCATCAATTAGGTTTAGAAGTAATAGAATCCTCAACCTTTAGGGCAAAGATGGTAAACAATGATGCAGTCACATGTGTGGGTGTAGTGAAAGCTTTGAGAGTTTTTATTTTTGGAATCACTATAGCAGTGGATGTCTATGTGATGCCAGTAAAGGGAGAAGGATATCTCCTCATCCTAGGGAGACCTTGGCTTGTGGACATCGGAGCTAGGCAAGATTGGGCAACAGGGGATATGGAGTTGAGGCCACATAAGGTGGGTGGCCACAATCAAAAGGTGGTTTACAACTTGAAGAGTGGGCGTCAAGAGAACCTTGAACTAAAAACGTCTGCCAATGAGTGGAGCTCAAGTGGATGTTCCTCATCGGTAGAAGAGGAAGAGAGTTCAAGTGGAGAAAGTGATAACACTCTCGAAGTTATGGGCGTCACCTTAAAGGAACCTACCTCATCAGAAGACAACCCAAGAATCCAAGGAGAAAATGTGTGGGATGCTAGCCTAGAGAAGATGATATCCAAGGATATAAAGGATGAAGAAAGGGAGGGTTATGTGAATGTTCTCAAGAAGCATGCATCATTGTTTATTTCTGATTATACTCACATTACAAGTGTCACTGCAGTGAAGCATCACATCCAACTCAAAGAAGGAAGCAAACCTATAGTACAAAGATTGAGAAGACTAGGAGTTGTGCAACAGGACGCACTGTTGACGAAGGTGAAGAGACTCTTGAATGCAGGATTCATATACCTAGTGGAAGATTCACAATGGGTCTCCCCAGTAGTTATGCAACAGGATGCACTGTGGACGAAGGTGAAGAGACTCTTGAATGCAGGATTCATATACCCAGTGGAAGATTCAGAATGGGTCTCCCAAGTAGTAGTGAGGCCAAAGAAAAATGGTAAGTGGCAAGTATGCATAGATTACAAGCCACTAAATGCTACAACAAAGAGGGACCACTTTCCTCTCCCATTTCAGGATGAAATCTTGAATGAAGTAGCAGGATATGAGCGGTATACAGTGTGTGATGGCTACTATGGCTACTTCCAGATTCGCATTGCAAAGGAGGATCAAAAGAAGACCACTTTCATCACACCATGAGGCTGTTTGGCCTTTTTGGTCATGCCCTTTGGTCTCACAAATCCCCAACAACCTTTCAACGATTCATGAATATGGTCTTCCAACCTTACTTTGGTAAGTCCATAAGGGTTTTCATAGATGAATTTTGTATTTACAGCTCAAGGAACATACATCTACGCAAGGTTGATGAAGGATTTACTCGCTTAGCTAGGTTGGGTGGACAACTAAATAAGGATAAATGTCACATTGCTAGCTCTACCTTCCCCAACCTCCATCAAACAATTAGTCTCCTTCTTACAAAAGCTAAGATATTTAGGTAGATTTATACGCTTACTCTCTCAGGCCATATATCCCCTGCAGCACTGACATGCCAAGAAACACTTGTATGAAGTGAACAAAGTGAAGGACATTTTAAGGAGATAAAGAAAATGTTGGGGTCACTTTCTTTAATCCTCCAGCCTTGTTGGGAAGAAACATTCTTTGTAAACCCTAGCGTGGGAGAAGAAGCCATTGGTGCTGCTCTCCTACAAAAAGATCCAAAAACATTCTTCATGAGGCCTGTGTATTTTGCCAGTTGCCTCATGAAAGCCTCAGAGAAGACTTACAACTCCATGGAACAACTAGTGTTGGCCCTCATGTTTGCAGTAACTAAATTTCGGCCATATTTGCTTCCAAAGAGGTTTGTGATCATCAGTGTGGAGGATATATTTCCCTATGCACTATAACATATGGAAATCTCTGACAAAACAGCAAAGTGGGTGGTCCGACTTCAAGAGTTTGATTATACAGTGCAGGTTGAAAAAACAACTCGAGCATGCCTGGCTGATATTTTGACAAATAAGTGCTATGAGAAAAATCTGAGGGTGAAAAGAAAGGACCTTCCACCACCCCCATTCATAAAGACTCTTGTAGATGCTTATAGCCTCTACTTTGATGGTGCATATAAGAGAACTAAGGATAAGGCAGCCGCAGGCATTGTTGTTTTCTCTCCTTTAGGAGAGAAAATCTATGGTGAAGGAATCATCTTGGAAGGTGTCCACTCTAACAATGAGGCAAAATATCAAGCTTTAATTCATGGTCTTTGTTGGTGTCTTAGTAATTCAATTGAGAGGTTGAATGCTTTTGGAGACTCCATGCTATTGGTAAGGCAGATGCAAGATACATGGGTATGCAAAAATACAAAACTCTCTAGTAAAATGAGAGAGGAAAAATCTCTTATGAGAATATTTAAGGAGGCACAAGTACGTCATGTGCCAAGAGACCAGAACAAGGATGGCTAAATATTCAATGACGACACTCTACCCCTTACTACCCTCAATGCAATGGATTGGTGGAGAAGGTAAATGGAATGATTTGTAAAATCATCAGCAAACAGGTACATTCAAGGCCGCGGGATTGGGACAAGCACCTTAGTGGAGCTCTATGGGCTTACAGAACCTCCTTCAAAACCCTGTTAGGGTTCACACCTTTTCATCTAGTTTATGGACAAGAGGCTCTTTTGCCTATTGAGGTGAAATTAGCTAGCCTTCGGGTATTAGGTGGCACAGTAGGCTCTCAAAAGAAGAAGTTACATCAAAGATTACTGGACCTAGAGAGGTTACAATTGGATCGTGAAGAAGCCATCAACCACTACTCCCAAGAAGCTGAGAAGCATAGAGAAAATTTCAACAAGAAGCTAACATATAAAACATCAAGGAGGGATCTTTAGTGCTTCAATATGACAATGGCTTTGATAAAAGAAAGGATGGCAAGTTTCTCTACCGATGGGAGGGACCATTTTGGGTCACAAACAAAATTCAACAATGACTCCTACAAACTTCAAGATATTAAGGGAAAAGTGCACAAGACTAGGGTAAATGGATGGCCCTTAAAACCCTATCACATCAAGGTAGGGTCAGCTTAAGATACCAAAGAGTGTCTAGAGGCATAAATACCTCTAGTCAGGTTGGGGGGGCTAATCCGAGAAAATCACAAAAAAATATTTGTCTAACACTTTGTTGATTTTTTGTACATTTGGAGTTTTCAAATAAACTAGAGGGTGGGAACAACCTCTTGGGAAATCCAAGAAATCACTAGAAGAAAATATTTCATGGACCGGTTTACCAATGGGGAGTGAAGAGTAAAGATCAATGGATGAAGGTGAAGGGAAAATGTGTAATGTGAAAAGAAATGACATGAAATGGATTTGGAGCCATCCAAGAAAAAAGGGCATGTGAGGCTCATAATGTCATGGCTTTGGAGCCTTATGATAATTCAAAAAAATGGGATCCTTGGAAGCATTAGTGGAAGAAAAATCAAGCACATGATTTTGTAAGATTTTTTAAAAATACTTCCACTCCAATCCAAAAAAACCTTTCAACATGAAAGTTGTAGCGCGTGAGCTGAAGTTTTGATTGGTATTTTTTTATAATTTTTTGGAGCTACGAGTCGAGAGATATGACCAAAATGGTGGACGCCAACTTTTTCCAACTATGGTGGAGACCACCTTCCAATTTTATACACACCCACACTTTCTTCCCCACACTTAACACTTCTATAAAACATCATTCATTAGACTCCCAACCTTTTTCCCTCTCTTCTCCTCTCTCTCAAGCTAATAAACCATTATAATTCCCCTCCTAAATCACCCTCAAATCATCCTTAATTGTAGAAGTAATGTATGAATTCTCACTAGTCTCTCTCCATTATTGCTAGATATGATCTTATTTTATGAAGATTCTCTATATTTTTTTATAGGAGAGATCTTGGACTCAAGCTATGGGGGGGGAATGGAGACAACTCACCTATGATGGAACTTGATTAAGTACAAAATTGGTCAACAAAACATCTAGATGGAGCTTCCACATTGGTGGAACCGCCTTAATGCAGCTTTGGTGGTGTTAATTCCTATTCTATCTTAACCTCCTCCCTAAACACCCTCAAGACCTATATAAAGAGGCCTTCTCCTTTGTAATTTGCAAAAGAGAGAGCCAAGAGGCCTTCTTCAGCCCTATTGAGCCTTCCCCATTCTCTCTCATGAGCTTATGCAGTTCATTCCCTTACTATAGCTTATGCATGCTCTACAATGTAATAAGCCCATGTTATTGGTGTCCATATTGTGTATATTGGTTATGTCTTGAGGGTTCTCCATCTCTTGTGCCCTCTTAAGTTTTATTGATTTATGTATTTTTTATAGTTCTCTCTCTCTCTCTCTCTCTCTCTCTCTCTCTCTCTCTCTCTCTCTCTCTCTCTCTCTCTCTCTCTCTCTCAGTTTTCCTCTCTTCTCCCTCACAAGCTCCTCTCCCTCTTGCATAGAGTCCTAGTCCGCTCTTCCATGACTAGGTGGTGCCCTTACCTCATTCACTTTGTGGCAAAAGAGAGTTTGGCATTGTATAGAGGCTACCATACCGAATTTCCTTCGTCAAGTATTTTGTAATTGATACCCCACCCTTTGCTTGCATGGAAGCTTTATAACTCTACCTATTATGCAAAACTCTAGACCTAGACCTATCAACCATTAGTGAAAGTGGGAGACTCAAAATATTGTGCAGGTTTTGACATGATAAACTTGCTAAACATCATGTGAATTATAACTTCTGATGGAATGATGTGCATATTTCTCTTGCTTTAGCTTTAGGCTAGCCCCAAATCCAACAAGCTAGTGCCCAAGATGTCAGTATCAATGTAGGATGTGTGTCCCCTCAACATCTCCATCTCAGATTTTCTCATATGCATCTTGGATTCCCCATCCCAAATTCCCCCATATGCATTCTAGATTTTTCCATCCTTGGTTCCCCCATAGGCACCTCGAATTCCACCATACGTAAAAAGTCTAACTATTGTTATGATATGGAATGTAATGGCCTTCTACACTAGCAATAATATCTTTCATACCTTTTAATATAAATTAACATTTGCATCATAAAAGGTACTTTAATTACAACACCCTCTATGATGATTACTTTGAAAAATACTTTTATCATTTGGAAATATTTCCTATTAATCCAAAACTACTCGATATTTGGTCCCCACACCCTAAAAATATTAATGCAAAAGCACTCAGCATTTGATCCCAACACCCTATACCAATTAATACAAAATCTCTTCCATTAATCTATATTGTGCATGTATTTGGCTATTTTCTTACTAGATTCGCATTCTCATCATCCTTTGTTCTAACTCTCACCTAGACTATCAACTATTAAGCCCTTGAATCATCCATTGATCCCATCAACACTACCAACACTAAGACAAAAGAAGTAACTCTATGACAATATCACCAATCCCTTTGCAACCTAATTGCTACCAAAGCCTTGTTTTATTTTTGAAAAATTTGTAACCAATACATGTACAATATTTTGCTTCCAAAAAATCCCCAACCACTACATGTTCAATGTTCTTGTCTCTAAGGCTATCCATTGCCTAGAAGCAACCTCTATTGCTAGTGATGACCCTCGTCTAGTATTCTTACCTTCGAAGGTCACCACCAAGCGGTTCATGGTAGCAACCCCTTGCCATGTGACAGCCTTTACTAGCTAATGGTTGAGCCTCATCTAGTATTCTAGTCTTTAGGGTCACCACCAAGTGGTTCATGGCTACCGATTGCCTAGGGCAACATCTATTGCTTGGTGGTGACCCTCATTAAGTACTCTTGTCTCTAAGGATCACCACTAAGTTGTTCATGGCAACCCTTTGCCCAAGGGTAGCTTGTATCACTTGGTGGTGACCCTCATCTAGTGTTCTTATTTTCAAGTGTCACCATCAAGTAGTTCATAGCAACCCTATGTCTAAGGAAAACCTCTATCACTTGTTGGTGGTGACCCTCGTCTAGTATTATTGTCTTCAAGGGTTACTACCAAGTGATTCATGGGGCAACCTCGGGGGGGTCACCTTATAGAAGCCCTCTATATAACATGCGTTCAAAGGATACTTTAAAAACCCTTTTTTTTTTTAATTCACCATTTTATATACCCCTTTTGTGAATTTTGAAGGCAATACTTATACCCCCTCTATAAATCTAAAATTCGAATTGAATGTGCATTTTCATGGCCCCTTCTGTACAATTCAAATTAAAACATGATACTATAGTATTTTAGCCATGGAATTCTCACAATGATCCAAGATGGATATCCGAACAGGATGTTAATATTATGAAAGTTTTACAATAGCACTACAACATAGAGCTGTACACAAAAGACTCCAAGAGCCACATGTCCAAAGCATATCTTATACATTTGGATTATGTAGTATGATAAAGGCTATATATTATAAATAATAATAATACATAAGTATGCTCACTTCATTGCTTTCATGACTAGCCATCTCCATGCATTATGCTACTTGAGAATCCCAAAAGATCAAAACACCACAAAATTGGTCTGAAATCAAAACAAAAACAAATTCCCTCTTATCAAGCACTCACACATTAATAGTGTGTGCAAAGTATATAGCATAACTAAAAAGAAAAAGATTACATATTACTTACAATATATGCACCATATTTCAACCATGATTACATCACCTTAATACTTCAACTACAAAAATATAATTATATCAAAGTAGCACATTGCCATATGATTAGTTTGAAGATATCTCAAAACAACTCTTCGATTGTAATACTCCAACTGCAAAGAGTATACCCCAACCTTGCCAAGTTCTATCTTGAACATCCATTACCTATAAGAAAGAAGACACTACAATAGAGGTAATGACCTTATTTAGAAAGGCAATACAAAGCTTATCATAGATTTAAATCACTTACTTTGCGCATGAAAATGATCACTCAATGCACTTGAGAAAGTCATTAAATATCTTATAATCATTCTCATCTAGTTGGTATTTATCATTTGATGCATTGTATGTTAAATCTTCCAATGTGATGACTGACTCCATAGCAATCATATTCAAGTCAGTTAAGTCATATGTGAACATACTTTGTCCTTTCACCCTCTAGTACCAACCAAGTTGAACTTCTATCCCTTGAGGTCGATTTGTCAAATCAAAGCCCCGTTTATAATCCACATATCTACGTCCTACTTTCTTCCTCATCTTTTGGACTCGGCCAAGATACCATGTGCCACGAGACTTATCCATTTTATTTAACTTTGTGGCTTTTCCATATCTCTTTGGATGCTTGCTACTACCTTGATCTTATGTGTCATACACAAAATATACTGCACAATCACAACCTATCCCAAAGAAATTCACATTGCTTGATGATTGTGATTTTGATTCATGAATGAAATAGACACCTTGCCTCACTCTTGTCAATCGATCTTTTGACAATGTTGAATTCCCATTCAATTGGCTAACCAATGTGGACTTAAAGATATACTTTCCATCAACTTCTACTGTTGGGTTGATCTTTTGTCTCTTTTCAATAGTGCCCGAGTCATGAACTTCATCCAAGAGCCCATCGATTTCATGTCGAATCTCACTAAGAGAAATGATCTCATCATCCCCATCTAGAACCTCTTGTAATTGTTGGTCATCACCGCTTGGTTGTGCAAAGTCATCATACTCATCAGCCTCCCCTGTCTCAGCATCTAGTTTTGACCATGTCAAATATGTATCCTCCCTAGGATGTAACCACCAATTCAAGTTATCTGCTTTGCTAGGTTTCAATCCCAATGACTAACACAACATTTGTGCTTGATGCAAGCCCTCTTTCAAGGCATCCACTATTACATCATCTAAAGACACACATTCATAGTTGCCTAAATCTACTTCTACAATTCCATCTTTTTTATTTAAGCATTTCCATATATGCTCTTGTTTTTTATGAGCCCTTGAGAAAACCAGCCCATCTAAACTACATTCATGCATGGCAATCTTATTCAAAGTACCAACACTATGCAACAAATCTCCAAAGTCAAAGGCTCTCTCTTGTCCACCATACCTCCAATTTTACTTAAATAAATTTCAGTTGCATCCGATCCAGTGAGATGCAATGGACACTTGAGAGTAGGATAAAAGTCACAAAAAACCTTTATGAGAAGCACAATAAAATGGCATGAGAGTTGAATATTTGTGTAGGCCTCTCTACTTATGAAATTTATCTTCAAGTTGTACGTTGCATGTCGATGTATCCACAACCTCCAAAGCTTGAAGAAGAAACTAACCTTAGCCGCTATCACCACCACGATCCTTCAAGTTTAGATATGGTGATATGAAAATATCAATGTAATCAGCCACAATATGCAAATATGCCACAGTTCCTTGCATACTTCTCTCTTTATTCTGTAATTGTCTCTTACAACATTGCACTTCTCGACTTGCAATCCTTTGGGCAACTGCCCAATTTTGATGATCATTTCTTTGTATATCTCCATCCTATAGCTTGTATTCATCAATGGGAAATGAGTTATAGACCATTGCAACATGATTGAGTGTAATCCAAACTTTACCAATTGCAAGTTGTCGAGTAGGGCTATCAAGTGGACTAACAAGATTTTTTCCACAATGTACAAAGTCTTGATCATGTAAACCATACACATGCCCTTCCACTATTCTCCCTCTTAATTTCCATCCACACCAATTAATAAAGAGTTGGTTGCTATGCTCTCCAAGGTAATCTTCAAGCATGAGCTTGTGCCATCTACTATCTCCATCTAAAGCATGCCCAATTATTGGACCTACTGTATCCTTTAGCTTTGCACTCCATAAACGCTCCACAAGATTCCATTGATTTCTTATAAAAACACTATCAAAGTGATTACATGTGACTTGCACTACCAAAGCTAGTCATGGAAAAGACTCTCATGAAGAGGGTTTACTATCAAAATTCTTGCATAATTTCCCACCACATGATTTTTAAAGGCATCCACTATCTTATTATAACCCTGTGAACCCTCTCCCACAATAATTGTGTCGTTTGTAAGGCATTGGTGGCGTTCTCCTTTACTTCCACAGAATCCAATAAGAGTGTCATCCTTTGCATTCCACCTGCATAAATAAAAGTTTGCTTTAACTTTCAATATCTTACAAACTTCATTTACATGATTGAAAGTAAAAAATGTTGCAAACTACAAGACATTAGATCTATTAAGCTCACCTTATGTGACGTTTGATGGCTATCTCATCTTCAACAATGATAATCGGCACCATTGACGTTACTCCATGTTTACTTTTTGCATCCATGTATATCTTACCCACTACCTCAAATATATACTCATGCCCTCCAGGCATGATGTGAATTGCTTTCTTCCCTTGCCTTCTTGTAGTCCTTCTTGTAGTGCACATGGACGGCCCTCCAAGGTTAGTACCCATAAATTCATGCAAGCATGGCCCGTCCAAAAGCTTAACGAGCTCAAACATGGCCTTTGTGGACTCATTGAATCTTTGTGCTTGTTTTTTTCGTACTATATTCTTTGCTACATCTTGAAAAAAGTCCCACAAAGCTTGTTTACCTCCAAATTTACCTTATCAATGGGCCTCAACTATATTATTACAAAAGCGCCACACATCCTTCTTGTTAAAGCATTCAAAGTTTACTTCTTTCAAGGACCTAATCCTCATGGAAAGCATGCCAATTCTTGCTTCTAACCACCATAGCTTTATCTTGGCTTCTTTCAAGTCTTTCTTGGACTTAATTGTCACATTTTTGAACTCTTCACTGCTAAGATAATCTAATCGCCTTCCTCCTCCTGTATTCCTAACCCCTCTCTTCTCAATAGTGGTACTCTCTCTATATACTCTCATGCGAAAATCATCATAAGTGGGAATTTTTTTACAATACTCACAAGTAAAACTTTCAAAGGGATTTCCACCACATGAAATACAAAGGCAATTTATGTGCATGTAGCATCCATCTACCTTAATTTCAAGAGATCCGTCATATAAGATAGCTTTCGTATATGGCTCTGGATACAATTCCTTTCCTATTTTAAGGTCATGTAGAATAGATTTTATGTTGATGTCACATGCTTTGTAAGGCACAGTTCTTTGCCATAATCCCCAACAAAGCAAATTTAAATCACAAGAAGAAGGCATATATGGGTCACATGTACAAGTAGAAGGTCCTTCTGAATCTGTTAGTATGGTACTTTCTTTGGTTGGGTGAAGAAAAGAGCTTAGTGACTTTTGTTGTGGATCTACATGAAAGAGCTTCTTTGGTTGCCCTCTAGCATTTGTCAAAACTACATGGTTGGTAGATGTTTTTTTGGATATAGCCATGATGTGAGACTTTGACTTGATTTGTCTGATCTTGAAGGGTACAAATGCAACCATTTCTGAGCATACTTGCATACAACTCTTACTCTCCCTTTATCTTTGTAGTCATTCAATGTTGCCTTAATAAGCTAAAAATCAGATCCTGTATGATTTCAAGTCAAGACTCACAAATTAATCTCCAAAATGATTAGAAATTATCCCTAAGATACATATACAAAAGTGATTTTAAAACAAACTCAAACCTTACTAAAACTCAACTCTTTCATAAACCAGTAATTGTCGTATATGAAAATAACATTTTATTGGAGATTTCAATGGTTAAAAAGATGTCACTTGCCTTCATGAGCGCTATTAAAAATATCCATCTCCTCTAATGTAGCTAAAATCGCAACCATATTATCTTCATTGCTTTCTTCTACGTCCTTTGAGCTAGATGTTACTCCCACCTTCAACCCTTGATTTGTCAAATATCTTATTTGATGCACTTGACCTTCTAATATATGGGTTCTCATGAAATTAGAAAGACACGAGTAAGCAGATTGCTTACCAATGACTCCTGATCCATAAGGAGCTTCTCATTCATGGAACCATACTCGAGCCAAGGGTGCACCATTGAGATCTTATGTGGCAAGCTCAAACCTATCATCTCTAGGTGGGTTTCGCTCCCTCAACTTCTTGGAGTCTTCTCACATTGGTTTAGCCAACTTTCAAGAGTAGACTTTGAAATCAATGTGCTCTTAAGCATGTTTTTAATATGCTTTATGTTGTCACCTGACTTGTGCAAACTATGATCACCTTCATCGCTTGCATTGAAGTTAGTGTCCTCAAGAGTATCCTTCAAGCCTTCACATATGCGTTTTCTAGGCCTGCCCTCATCCCCAACCTTATCTACCATGCTTGAATCTCTCTTTATACCAATAAACTTGACATTCTCTACATGCCAATGTTCTTCTTGAATAGGTTTAGGGTGCAACCACTGTCATCATCTTCATCTTCAATTATGAATTTAAAGGGACCACATATAAGCTCATCTTGTGTAATCTCTTGTCGTATTGCACTATACATGGAATCAACCATAGCTAGGACATAACCCAAAAGTTTCTTCTCACTAGACCCATATTCAAAGACCTTCATGTGAGTTCTTGAAGCCATGAATGATCAACCTTATAACCAAATACAAAGCAAAAAATAATTTAGTAACTTCTCATATGTAAAAAATACACTAATATTTAACAAAATAAATTAGAAGTGTTTCCATCACATAACACAAGCATCAATTTCTACTCAGTGAAAAATACACCCCACGTTTTTAACTTGTAACTATAAAAGCAATGAATCTAGTAAAGACTTAAATATTTATCTAATAAAACCTATCCATAGAAAATAAAGTACATAGCATTAGAAATGATAACAAGATATAAAATTCACCAATACATTCTACACACTTGATCACGTTGATGACTAAGCTTACAAAACTAGGGTATTTCTCATAGGAGAATGTTTACTTGCTCTAGTGGAGGTGACAAGTTATTGCATCACTTCAAAAGCAATAGTTTGTCGGGGAAAGTTTAAGAGGTTTGGTATCATCTATAATTTTTGGGTACACTTGGTCATTAGTTTTTTAATCATTCATTTATAATGTATTATTGTTTTCTAATCATTAATAATTTAAAATGCATTCATTGAAAAGCATAACCACATTAATCATTAATAATTTAAAATGCATTCTAATCACTAATCATTCATTGAAAAGGTAACACAAATTACATCAAGTCATAACTTATAAAAAACATACAAATGCAAGAACATGATAGATTTTTAAAAAACTACACATAGGTTGTTAGGACATTTTTTGGCCGAATAGACGACCTAAATGCCCATCCCATCGAACAATAGCAAACAATTAGTGTATCAGGACATTAAGCAACCAAATATATGATCAAATGCCCATCACTTTTGTCGTTTGATTCTTTCGGGGAGCTCTTTCTCATTTTTAGGTGTAGCCTGTCAAGACACTCTTTAGTCGAATTCAGGACCAAGTGCCCATCTACACCCAAGGGGGGAGGGAGGGTATCACAACCAAAGTGACACCTCTATGCCGAGTTCACGACACAGTGCCAAGTCAATTGCAACATACTTATCAAAAGACACTCACTTGCCGAGTTCACGACTAAGTGCCTATTTGACAAGCACCTTTTGGCCCTATGAACTCATCACAAGACAAATGTATCATGATGCACTCATCCCCTAAGACGCACTCATCCCCTGAGACCCTTGTACGTAGTGATGATTCTAATCATGTGTGTGTACCTATGTTATGTATTCAAGGAGGCAAGGGAGCATTAAGTGTTAATCATAGAAGTACATATACATAAATACATACAACTATTAGGATAGAAGTAAATATACATAAATACATACATATATCTATTAAGATATTAGTACATAAGCAATCTTTCAAATTATACACATTACTTTGCACATTTGTCATAAAATTCTTTTTCACAATCCTCTTATTATCCCCCCTTTCTCTTAATCAAAGGGATTCTCATTACAATTTTGAAGCTTTTAAATCAATTTGTAGGTCCTAGGGAGGGTCTAAGCAATAATATCTTATCCTATTTTCAATATTGCAGAAGTAAATCTCCATTCATGCTAATTCAACCAAAATAGGAGAGGTGCACGTTGAATAGAAAGATGAAACACCAGTACGAGAAAACCATCTATGTTGGAAAGCATTTCTCTGTGACATATAATGGACCAAGCATCTCAAAGTACATGTCTTAATTATTCTTAAAATAACAACACAAAGTTGGATTGTTGAAACTGCATATACCTCAAAGAAGATGAGGATTGAGGAATATAAATTGTTGGCTCTGAGCACACCCATATGAGAGAAAGAAAGAGAGAACGTGCATTTGATTAACCATAACCACTCAACCTTGTGCAAGCTTGGCAGCCTTCTCCTTGTTCCAAGTCACCAAGGTGTACATGCAAATTATACAGAGTAAGATAAAGATGATGGCAAAGAGCTGAATATATGTCCTACATGGGATGCTTTTACAAGGGAATGATTATATTCAATGAGTGAATAAATACCTCCTTAAGATTTATCGCCATTCATTCGATGAAGCTTCTATTATGTTCTTCCTAGTTACATGCTAGATAATGTAGCAGCTATCACATGGCGCAATGCTTATACGTGTTTTCCCTTCCATTTTTAATAACCACTACTTTGGCTCTGAGTTAACTTTGGTGCCAATAAATTGCATTGGGAAAGAGTGCAGGTAGCAAAGGTGATATAGCATGGTAATTATTTCTAGCAAATCCTCTCGTTGGAGAATGACAAATCATACAGTATTATCCTGATATCGTTCTCCAAATCATACATTACTATCCTGATGTCGCCTATTTGCTAGCACAGAGTAGTTGGAAAGGGATCAGTAGAGGGTAAAGTAAGACTCTTTAGATAATTTTCTAATAAAATATAAACAAATTTGGACTTAAATAGGCATCATCACTGTGGCGTGGGGTAGCTTGGCGAGAGGGTAGGAGCTCACGTGTGCTCAACATGTGGTAGCTTGTTGATGAGAGGCAAGGTCACCTGCAGAGTTCTTATATCCTGGGCAGCTCAACAACAGCATTGGGCAGCTCCAAGAAGTCATCAGCTTAGTAGCAGCATCGGGTATCTCCAATTAGCAGCATCGAGAAATGATCAACTCAGCGATCGTCAGCTCAATAGCAACAACCCTCAGCTCAGCGAGCGAGCGTCAGCTCATCAATGACCGTCAGGTAGCAACGACCGTCATCTCAAAACTGGCAGCTCAGTAGCATCGACTGCCAGCTTAGTGACCATCAGCTCAGTAGCAACTCCAATTAGCAGCATTGGGCAATGACTGTCCTCAGATCAGTAGCAACATCAATAGCTCCAAGAAGTCGACAGCTCAGTAGTAGCTAGAAAGGGATCAGTTGAGAGGATAAGGCATCATCCCAAGAATTAGTACAAATCTTAAAAAGGGCGACAAAAGCATGGTTGAGGTGTGGGGTAGCTTGGCGAGAGGCAAGGAGTTCAAAGCATGGGGTAGCTTGTTGACGAGAGGCGAGATAACTTGAGGAAGACTTCTTGTATATGCTGGGTAGCTTAGCAACAATATGGGGCACCTTTCAAGAAGTTGTTAGCTCCAAGAAGTCATCACCTAGGGAGCTCTCGACAGAGCAGGCAGGAAGGCAGGAGAGAGAGAGAGAGAGAGAGAGAGAGAGAGAGAGAGAGAGAGAGAGGAGTCGATGGGGGGGCTAGAGGGGACCTAATCATGATTTAGCAACCTCTAGGAAATTTCAACCATTAAATCACTATCTTTATAGAGAGTGGGAAATTATGAGAGAAAGAGGTGGGAAATTATGACAGAGAACATGTTTTTTAAAAAATTAAAGGAATGAAGCACCTAATATGCAAAGATGCTTACTTGGTGTAGCAACCTCGAGCAAAGTTATTGGCACCATTCTCCTTGCCATTGATTAGTTGCTCAATGTGAAGTATGTTCGTGTGTGCACTTCATCGATCATAGCGGCCTCCACATCAACAAAGACAACCCATGGTACATGCTTTCTTTCCCAAAACATTGTTTAAAGAATTGTTAAATAAGGTTAAGAAAGTATCACAAACTTACAAGTCACTTGCTAGATTTGAAAGAAGTTTAGCAAGCCCCTCGTTGTATGACCTTTACTCCAATTGTACACCTTTTCACTCTTCTTCTTTTTCACTTTTCATGAATTCCTCATGGAGTCCTCATGCTACGTGATAGTTTTTGTTTTACAAAACTTTTATATTCATCAACCTAGTCAACAACCCTAGGGATTACATAGACTATATCCCGGACTACATCCCACACACAGGACATTCATCAAACACTTTCCATGATTTTGTAAATCTGCCACACTTAGCATACATATCCACTCGAGCATTTCTAAGCACAACATTTCCCTCCAACAACCCTAGCCTAGCAATCTCTTCATGAATTTCTTTGTCCTTGTCAATGTCTCTTATGTCACCACACATGCTTTCAAGGCACTCAAGAGGGTGACTGCATTAGGAATGTGACCCTCCTATCGTGGCTTGTCAAAACATTTTAGTGCTTCCTTACATTTCCATGTTGTGCATTACCTACGATAAGTGAACTCCAAGAAACATCCCTAATAGGGAGCTACTCACTCTTCCTTTGCAAAAGCACTACACTTAGCATACATATATTCACCACAAAATTGCCAGGCACACTCTCTCTCCAACCACCCTAGTCTATTTATCACATCATGAATTTCTTCACCCTTAATTGTTTTTACATCTCCACATGCTTTCAAGGCACAAGCAAAGGAAACTGTAGTGGGGTAGTGCCCCTCATATCACATCTTATTGAAACATTTCAATGCCTCCTTCCCTTGCCCATGTTGTGCATACCCTACACTCACCCTACAATTCATGCACTCCAAGACACTACATAGTGCACAGAAAGCTTGCCCAAGAGCTTGTGCACTTCTACAAGTGCACCAAATTTGGCATACGTGTCCAGCAAAGAATTTCCAAGCATAACATTTCATCCTAGCCACCCCAATCTAATGATCCAGTCACAAATTTGTTCACCCTTGTCAAGTGCTCCTGCATTGGTACATGCTTTTAAGACACAAATAAAGGTGACTAAAGTGGAGGAGTGTCCCTCATGTTGCATCTTATTAAAACATTTCAATGCTTCCTTGCCTTGCCCATGTTGTGCATACCTTGCAACAACTACTACATTCCAATTGACTACATCTTGGATAGGAAGTTCATCCAACACTCATGTTTTTCCCAATGCACCACAAGTGGCACACATGTTCACCAAAGCAGCATTACTAATGAGTACAACATATTTCTCCAACAACTTTGATCTGACAATCTCATCACAAATTCCTTCACCCTTATTGAGTGATTCTACACAAGTATAGGCTTTCAATGCACATGCAAAGGTAACTGAATGTGGAAAGTGGCCTTCGTGTTGCATCTTGTCAAAGCATTTTAGAGCTTCATCATCATGGCCATTTTGTGCATATCTTGCAATTAGTGCAAGTCATGAGAATCTATCTATGAACAATACCTTTTTCAGGTACTTGTTGTGCTTTTGCAAGAGCACCACATTTAGGATACATAGTTATTAAAGTGCTTGTAGCATAGGGACTTCTTTCAAGTAAGCACCATTTGCAAGTGTCCTCACGTATCCTTGTGCCCTTGAATAGACTGGTTGGCTTTGCACGATCCTTAAAAATTCCCACAACATGAGTAGTCTCCTATCAAAAGGTAGCTCCTTTCTCCTCTTGAGGCTCCGTTTTGTTCAATTCAAGTATCAACTTTGAAATTTTTTTCTAGGCTCTTCAAAAACCTAGGTTGGATTGTACTAGCAATCCAACCACAAGACTTATATTGTCACTTTGTGCTTGAAATCTAGAGACCTTTGCATTGGCTTGCAATTGGAATGGGTGAGAGAAAAAGCCATGTCTCTATGATAGCTCATAAGATTTCATGTTTTGCAAAGGTCGAATACGTCATGATGAGATATGTTAGGGCAAACTAACTTATTGTTGTAATTGTCTTGCCACAATGAGGGATCTTTGAACTACTGCATCCATAACAACTCCATCTTCACTTCCATCTCTCTTACTGAGACTTGTAGAAATGCTACTAGTAAGAATGATGATTTGATTGATGATAATGGTGAATCATGATGATGATGATACCTCCTCTTCTACATCTCTAATTGTAGAAAAGGATGGAGAAAATTTGTCTAGTATCAAGCCATCAGGCAGCCATTCGATGGTCTAGCATGCATTAACCTACAATCAAGGACTCCTTTTTTGGAGGTGACTAAGTATTGTATTATTATTAATGGTGTCAAAAAAGAATCTCTGGGTTACAAAATTGGAAGCCATTTGGCTAGCTAACTTAGCTCATTATTGCTAAAGTGATTCTCCTTACAAATTTCCCTAAGATATCACCAAACTTTTGGCCATATTGCAACCTGGACAAATTGCCCATCTCCTTCTCCTAAGAGGAGTTTAACGTGTGCCTACCATATCTCATGTAGTGTAAATCACCTAGTTATGTTAACATCAAAAGTTTGCAGGCTAGGATATAGGATTTTGGGTTATGAATAGTTAATCCCCATTGACTCAATTTGGGAAGAACCTCCTCCAAATATGGGGGGCATGGAAACCATCCCAAAACAAGTGTGAAGGTGTTTCATTCCTCCACAGACACATAGGCCATCTAAAATGCCTTTGTTCTTTAATTTTTAACATATAAAAAGAGCACCTGAAATAAATTTCCAGTCAAATACTCTATCTCTGAGAGGAGCCCTAATGTTCCAAAGATGAACAAGTGCCCCCTCAATCTCAACATCTGACAATTCAATGCCCCAGATTCTGCAAATGTGGCTAAAATCAAGTATGCGCCTTAACAATAGCTTCCTAACATGAGTGGAAGTCAATGATTGACTGAACTTCTTGCCTTTTATGCAGAGAGGGTGGGTGCTATCCATACTAAGATGCGATTTACTACTACACCATTGTACCACTTCTATTTTGACCACTATCCATGATAGTTACAAGGTTGAGTGAGTTGAGCAACCTCTTGATTGCCCTCCTCCAACACTTCTAATCTACCTTGATGTAGCCAATGCCTAATTTTAAGGACTCCTTTTTTTCCAAGATCCACAACTCTTAACTCATAAAGTGGGCCACTTTGCTCAAGATAGTAGGCCACTTAACTTGAGTTAAGTATGGCTAATTTTTTGGAGCCATGCACTACCTTGCCTCGCACCATTTTACTAGCATATGCCCTAAAGGGAAATGCTAATTAGATTTCAAGGAGAGGGAATAACTATGGATGCTTTGCCTCACCCGACAAAAGCACCTGTGTTGCCTATAATCCTCAAACTTGGAAGTTGTCTAGATTTTAATGTGAACACAAGGTAATTACATATTTATGAAAAGCTATGATAGAATCCGGCCCCCCCCCCCTCCCCATGCTAGTTGTAAATATTTGTCTCATGAGAACATATATGCATTTAAGTATTGATTCCCCTTCCCCCATCTTGCCCCCACCTATCCCCTTCCCATCCCACACACACACCCCTGCTCCCCCTCCCCGGCTCCCTAAAAAAGTGTGCTTCTAAAAAATTTTGAATTATGACTAGTATTCTTACCTTTGAGGGTCACGATCATTACCAAGTGGTTCATGGAAACCGTTGCCTAGTGGTAGACTCTATCACTTGTTGCTAGTGACTCTTATCTAGTGTCTTGTTTTTTAGAGTCACCGCCAAGTGGTTGGTGGCAACCCTTTGCCTAGGTGCAGCCTCTATCACTTGGTGGTGACCCTTATTGAGTGTTCTTATCTTCAAGGATCACGACCAAGCAGTTTGCAGTAACCCTTTTCCACAGGGTAGCCTCTTCCATGGGGTTTTTGTCTTTGAGAGTCACCACTAAGTAGTTCATGATAACCCTTTTCCATGGGCTTAGTGGTGAACCTCATCTAGTGTTCTTATCTTCGAGGGTCGTGACCAAATAATTTATGGTAACTATTTTCCCACGAGTAGTCTTTATCACTTAACGGTGACCTTCATCCAATATTCTTATCTTTGAGAGTTACCACCAAGTGATTTGCGGCAATTTATCTACTATTCTTGTCTTCTAGGGTCACCACCAAATGGTTTATAGTTAATAAATATAATGGAGTAGCCTTTATGGCTTCGTGGGAACTCTCTATGGTCTATGTTTCAATGTTCATTGCAAGGGTTCTCTCATATAAAAGGTGTATAAGATATCAAACTCACCATGTAGTTCTTAGAGAGCTACACATGATAGAAACTTGAATGTATTTGCAATGCCATGCCTATCATTCCAAAGATTGGTCTGAAAAATATGTGATCATTGGACCATAAACATGAAATGGATATCTTCAGCAATTTGTACATTTTAGGAAATTGTCGAAGGCTCTCTCACTAAATTTTTTGAAGACACATATTTTCTTGCACCCATACCCCAGTGTGATGGTCATGCCTAGAGATTTCAATAGCTTGTGCCACTTCAACTCTAGTATGAAAAGCTTCTAAATCCTCTTGAGATCTCAAACCATTGCATGCTAGAAATGCTTATTGTATTGCCTCTTCACCAATAATTATCTATGCCAAGATCCCTCATCTCCAAAGAGCACGAATAGTATCCCATCTCAACCCTGGGAGATAGAGCCTGTCAAGCCCCATTAACTTGACACTGAGCTCCAAAGAGCCTAAGCCTGGCCCCTAGCCCATGGCCAAAGTGCCCTTGCCCCATGAGCTCCAACCCCAACCCCAAGTGCCCTAACCCCATGAGCCCAAGCCAGCCCTAGCCCCAATCCCAACCCTAGGCTCAAGTCTCCCCTCCCCATGAGCCCAACTAGCCCTAAGTGTTCTTGCTCCACAAGTCCCACCAGCCCTAGCCCAAGCTAGCCCTAGTTCTAACCCTAAGTGTCCCCAACCAAGCCTCGCTAGCCCTTTCCTCTTCTGCACAATCTTTATCCTTAGCCTCTACTTCAATTCATCCCAATAGACCTCATCAACCACCACCACTTTCGATGAAGGAATGGTGTGCTCTTGATAGAGAGTGTACACCATCCTTGATGAGTGCATGGCCAACTTAGGGGGGCATAGTAGTCCCCACTTGGGCCATTATATCCTTGAGAGGGTAGCAGCTGAAGGTTGCGCTCGATGCTCTTGACATTCATGTGTTTTCTCATCCTAATGAAGAGGTATTGCTCAACTCCATTATGATTGCTCTACAACAGTAAGTGCTTACTAATATATTATATGGGCATCTTAACCCTTAATCTCATTAGATATATTGCTTTAATCATATATTTTAATCCCCCTTTTTTTGAAATCCATGTATTAACTTTATTTCCACCATCCCTACATTTTGTCATATATTCTCTTGATGCTAATGCTGAAGGGTCTAGAAAATGATCGCATCTCATATCCTATACATTTGAGGTTATTTCCTTAGATGAGGATTGATGATGTGCAAGTTGTTTTCATTTCATATCATGAGTAGCAAATACTTGATCGAGAGAATTGCTTGTTTGTGTTCATTGGCTTCTTCTATCCTAGTTTTGGTACTAGTGCTCTAGAGTTCTTATATTATTTGATGATTGAATAGGGATCACTAAAGTCTGATAATGTATGATGTTCTTACAAAAATATGTTATTTCACAAATAGTGCTATCATGGGCTACCATGGAAGAGCCCGATAGTAAGTTTCTATATCTCTTCTTTGAGGTTAGTTTGTGCTCTTTAAAGGTGTCATCAAGAGAATAAATTTGGCATGTGTCTTTGGAGCTTCATGCAAGCTTGTAAGCTCTGCATGGAAGCCTTGTATATTATCAAGAAGACCTTGTAGATAGTATGACTACATGCATTGTGTGAGTCCCACACCAACTCAATTAAGACATCATGTGTGGGTGAAAAGCGTGTATTAATGTATTTCTTATCCTAAACACTATATTTAATCTTCTAAATGTGAGTGGTTTCTAAAATGCAAGCTTTCTAAATTGAAGCTCACATTTTGTAACTTTTTTTTTTATGCAAGATGTTTATATACAAAACTACTCCAATTTTGATGTTAAAAAGTTCAAAATCATCGCCCTTCAATATATTGTAGCTTGAATTTCTAGATGTTACAAGAAGGAGGTGGTGCAAATGCATGAATGGGAGAGAGGGAAAAAGAGATTTTTTATAGAGGAGGCATGATGAGGAAGAAGCTTAGTTAATGGCTATTCATGCATATGAATAGGCCATATAGTAATTTGAAGTCGATATGGCAGATGTGGAAGAATGGGTTCAATCAAGGGAGGCTTTGGATAGTAGGCTGCAAGTAGTAGATAGTAGGCCATAGGGTGTGCATAGGGGGAACTGAGATTGGAAGATTTGTGGCATGATATGGAGGATGCAACACATCAATCCTCCCAATCCCAACCACAACCTTGATGGCCACAATAACCTTGTCGCAACTGTGGTGGCACTCAATCTTTTGGCCCCTTCCCTCAAGGGAAATCTTGACCCTAGCCTTTACACCATAATTTTGTAATTTCTCATGCATTCATCACTTTGTATATAACACGTGAGAAAATGAAAATGCAAAAAGAAAAGTTCTCATTTATATTGCTAAACTTGTTAATTACAATTTTTTGGTAGTATTGTCTTATGTGCAAAAGACTCCTTAAATAATTGTCTTTCTTAAAGGCCTATTGTAACGTGCGAGCCTATCAGCTGATCGGCTGTCTAGGCACATTTTTAGCGGCCCATCGAGAGACGAGTCTAAGCAATGTTGCTCGACACTCCCATGGAATGTTACCGGGTTTGTCGCCTAGGGTTTCTCGAGTCTGCCTTGCAACGAAATGTTCACAGCCAAACCCACTAGGATCCACCTAAAATTTGGATTCCTAGTGGTCAAGGTCTCCTGATAGCATTCTAGCCTCGGGTCATCACGGACATCCTACTTTATGTATAGATACCCAAGCCGAAGCAAAATCATGTTGCACTTGGTTCAAAGAGAATGGGAAATGAGAGGGATGTGCCACTCAACCTCTCTTCCCGTAGGGCATAGTCCCATTTTGGTCCCCTAAAACGACATGAATTGGGATTCTAACCTACAATTTCTAAGGGTCGGATGTCGGTAAAACCTTGTGAGAATCCTCCCAGTTCTCTAGGATCACCCTAGAATGGGACATGGGCCCGTTAGGGGTTCCACCCACCCGCGCATTCTTTAGTTATCTAATTAGATCCTATCACATTTATGTGTGACATTTAAAACCAACTTCCTTAATTAAGCCTTTTAGGGAACATGGTTCGTTTGCATAATTTGTAGCACAAACACAAAAACATAGCAAGTAGTCCTTTTGACAAACATAACTTACCTTCAAGTTAATCTTTGCCTCCTTGTCCATACAGGAGAAATTATATGTCCCTTCTACCCTGCAGAAGTAACTGGTCCAAATCACATGGCGCCACAAATTTCCATCCTTTATCTAGAATAGGAACTTCCAACGCCACAGATGTTGGGGCCATGGATGTCCTGAACTCCATTCCAAACTTGGCAAGGGGTGTCCAGAGCTCCACCTGATCCACAAGCTGCCTAAGAGTGAAACACCATTTCCATGGTTGGCCTATTCATCACTTGACATTCGGCCCGTGAATTAAGCAGTGCCCTTTTCATGTTGATCCATTGTGTGATCTTGAAGGTGATCCACCAGTGCAAAGAACCTTTCCTTAATTAAATCATTTAGGAATCAAGCATAGACAAGGCATTCTGCCCTAATATCATCTTTCAGAAAACATTCCTTCATCCCCATGGCCATTTGTCATCATAGACCCCTGCCATGAATTTACCATCAATCACAAGCACTTGGAATAATCATCCAGGTGGCATTCCAACAATCAATTGAATGTAAAAGCATTTACGGCATTGTTTGATCAACCAACGAAACCAATTGTATTTTTCCAAACAATGCAAGAATGGACGCGATAACAATGTCATTTGCATATTCGCTCTCCCCCTTGGGATCTAAGAGTGCTACTATACAAAATTTTACTTAACACTTCAACTAAGGCATATGATGAGGTCTCCTAAAACTGTATAAGATAAAAGTTCTATCATTTCAATGCAAGAAAATCAATCTGGAAAGGGCATTTATGCCTCCTCTCTAAGTGACATTTATCTTTTAACCTTTTCCTAGCGCAATACTATGCAGAATTTTAACTTGACTTTATCTTCCTTTCCCCTAAGGCAAATAATGAGAGACAAATTTGTAACAAGTATAAGCTCTTATATGATGCAAGACTTATTTCAATGTAAAATAATTTCCAAATTATTGTTCAAGTTGTAATCAATTAATGGGTTTGGCAACACAAGGTAAACTCTTTAACCGTTATTTAATACAAAACCTTCATAGGATGGATGCAAGACTTTTAATGCAAGATCATTTCATGTACCATTGACGTATGTTTCATATACTCTTTTTCATGCATGTCCCATCTATGCACATAACCCTCAAGGTAACCTTATATGCTTTTCATGCTACATATGATTTTGTCATGTAGCACCAGGATGATGCACGGATTGTTTTTGGGTACAAGATTTGTGTGAACCTCAAAAGTGACATATGCATGAATCTATGCAAGGTCATTTATGGTTATGGAGAACCTGGGTATTCGGAGATGAATTATCCGTACCCAACGTTGTATCTATATTAATGGTACCACTCTGACTGGTGGCTTCATTGTTGGATACAAGATTACCATTGGTGTATGTCACCCTTCGTTTTGGAGCCACACTTTCAGCATATGAATCTCTCTCTCTCTCTCTCTCTCTCTCTCTCTCTCTCTCTCTCTCTCTCTCTCTCTCTCTCTCTCTCTCTCTCTCTCTCTCTCTCTCTCTCTCTCTCTCTCTCTCTCTCTCTCTCTCTCTCTCTCTCTCTCTCTCTCTCTCTCCGCATGCAAAACATTTTTCCTTGCGATGGGTGGAAGAAGAGAAGTGTGTTATTGCAGTCCTAGGGGGTTTTTATATGTGTTTGGAGGGGGGGGGGGGGTGGTAGTGGTGGTGGTGGTGCTGCTGCTGCTGTTGCTGCTGCTGCTGCCACCACTCACGGATGCATGGTAGTGCGGATTGAGTGAGGTGGCATGGGTGGGTGGTAGGCCATGTGGCCCCCCCCTTGCCATCATCATTGTCATTAACTACCTCTTCTTCTTCGATGTCGTCATCTCCTTTCTCCTCCCTTGTCATCATCGCCTTCTCCCTCATCATCGTTCACTCCTTCCCCCTTCATCATCATCTACATCTTCTTCTTCCATTGCCATCATCTTCTTCCTCCCGCCCCCCCCCCCCCCCCCGGCCATCTATTCGATGATGACAGGGGGAGGGTAAAAGATTTTTAATTAAGTTTAATTTAAAAAGGGGGGTTCCTATGTGAAGGGGACGAGCGGGGATATTGCATCCTCTCCCCCTTAGAGAACTCAAGATGTCCTCATCTCGGAAGAAACTGGGGATTTCATTTTGAAACCTGTGGGGTAGAACCTATCACACATTCATTTTGCAACACTCTGACCACTCATAAGCATGCAGTCTTTTGAAACGACAACTTATTATATTTGATATATCCAAGCCTGGATTACAAGAGAAAAGTTTATTGTAGTTACATCTCATGAATACCTTCTAGGTTTTTCCTAAATATTTGATCATTTCCTAGTAGATTCTGGATCACTGAAGCTTGTACAACTTCATTCCTTGTGTGTTTAAGTTCTCTTTGAGTCTTGTTGGGTTGATTAGCGTGGACATGTCCAATGTTGTGGCACTTGGAGCATCAGTGTCTAGGGTGCTTTGGACATTCCCTTTTAAAATGACCTAACTCCTTGCAATAGAAACAACGCGGAGCTTTATCACTTGGAGTCACAAGATTCTTGGTTGTCTTTGGCAAGATTTTCTTCTTTAGACCAAATTGCCCTAGGATCCTTTTAGCATACTGAAGTGGTCCTTTATCTTGAAAACTCTGAATTGTCCTCTTTTTAGATCTGGACTGAGATCCATGGACAATTGGCTTCGCTTGTAATACTAAAGAATACTCCCAAGCTTCAACATTCTAGTGTAAGACCCAATCTATATTAGTTGAGAAGAAACAACTTAAGTTAAATTCATGGCAAGTTATAGCTGACATTCCTTGGTAAAGTATCTTTGATCACTCATAAGTTCTAGGCTCAAAATTTATGCAACTTATATTACTCGGATTAACTATAGTTACAAGAGTAAAGTTTATTCCATTACAAGTTGTATTACATATCAATAAAATTTCTCAGATTTCTAATCATCCTGAAGAGGTGTAGTAGGTTCTAGGTCTTCGTCTTCATCTGATTCTTCTATATATTCGAAGACTGCACTTGTGTAGCTTCGTTTCTTGGGAGCTCAATATCTTCCCAAGGCAATCTTCTTGGACATGCCCTAGCTCGTTGTAGTGGAAGCATTGATGATTGGGACATCTCCTACGGATGTGCCCTATCTCTCCGCATGTGTGGCATCTCTTGTCATGATCTTGGGAATAATCTTTGTCACAAATCTTTGGCACAATTGCCTGATTTAAGTTATTGGATGATTGGCTTTGCTCGAAGTAATGCATCTTGCAAGTCTGTTGAACGCATTGCCTCAAGGCGATAGTTCAGAGGAGTGTTCAAAATTTGGATACTTGCTACACAATATCCATAGGTGGTGTGTATTTTAGTAGGGTTACAAATTTTGAGTAGTAAGCTTCCAAGGTTAAATCCAGCTACTTGAGCTTGAAGAATTCATTCATCTTCAAAGTCTGGTAGGTTGGCGAAAGGTATCGCCTGTGTACAGCATCTTTCAGTTGAGCCCAAGTGACAACGGCTTCGAAAATACCATGATCTTTGCACCATTGCTTCCACCATATCCAAGCCTAGCCAACTAACTTAAGTTTGGTGATCATTGCTTAATTGATAGAAGCAATTCCCACAACATAGAAATAATCATTCATTGACTCAATCCATATCTCCACCTCTACTGCAACATCTATTCCTTTTCCACCAAACTCGGAGGCCTTAATTTGCTTAAGAATGATTTTTTTCTCTTGCATGTTAGCATTCCTGGGTGCAGAAGTGCTTGAAATCAACCCATACCACTTAGATTATTCTATTTAGGATATGACTACAAACCATACATTAATCAATCACATATCATTATGAATTTTGGCTTTGATATCAACTGTAACGTGCCTGCCTATCAGCTAACCAAGCATGTTTTTGGTAGACCAAAGAGACCAGTCTAAGTAACGCTGCCCACTGACACGCCCATGGAATGTTACGGGGTTTTTTACCTAGGGTTTCTCGAGTCCGTCATGCAACGGAACGTTCGTGGCTGGAACCCACTAGGATCGACCTTGAAATTTGGGTTCCTAGTGGTCAAGGTCTCCTAATAACATTCTAGCCTTGGGTCCTGAAAATCCTACTTTACGCAAGGATACCCAAGCCAAAGCAAATCCATGCTGCACTTGGTTCAAAGAGAATGAGAAACGAGAGGGATGCGCCACTCAACCTCTCTTTCCATAGGGCATAGTCCCATTTCGGTCCCCTAAAACGCCATGAATTGGGGTTCTAACCTAGCAATTTCTAAGTGTCGGACGTCAGTAAAACCTTGTGAGAATCCTCCTAGTTCTCTGGAACCACCCTGCCATGGAACGCGGACCCATCGAGGGTTCCACCCATCCGCTTCCCTCAATAGGTCTTCTTTAGCTATCTAATTAGGTCTTATCATATTTATGTGTGACATTTAAAATCAGCTTCCTTAATTAAGCCTTTTAGGGAACAGGGTTCATTTGCGTAATTTGTAGCACAGACAAAAAACAGAGCAAGCAGTCCTTTTGACAAACAAGTTTCTTAACTTATCTTCAAGTTAATCTTTGCCTCCTTCCCATACATGAGAAATTATATGTCCCTTCTGCCCTGCAAAAGTAACTGGTCCAAATCACATGGCACCACAAATTTCAATCCTTTATCTAGAATAGGAACTTCCAACGCCACAAACATTGGGGCCATGGACGTCCTCAACTCCATTTCGGACTTGGCAAGGGGTGTCCGAAGCTCCACCTGACCCACAAGCTGCCTAGGAGTGAAACACCATTTCCATTGTTGGCCTTTTCACCATTGGACCTTCGGCCCATGAATCGAGTAGTGCCCTTTTCAGGTTGATGCACATGATGCAATCTTGAAGGTGATCCATCCGTGCAAAGAACCTTTCCTTAATTAAATCATTTAGGAATCAAGCACAGACAAGGCATTCAACCCTAATATCATCTTTCAGAAAACATTCCTTCATCCCCAGGGCAATTTGTCATCATAGACCCCTGCCATGAATTTACCATCAATCACAAGCACTTGGAATAATCATCGAGGCGACATTCCAACAATCAGTTGAATGTAAAAGCATTTAGGACATTGTTTGATCAACTAGTGAAACCAATTGTATTTTTCCAAACAATGCAAGAATAGATGTGATAAGAATGCCATCCGCATATTCGCTCTCCCCCCTGGGATCTAAGAGTGATACTATACAAAATTTTACTTAACACTTCGACTAAGGCATATGATGAGGTCTCCTATAACTGTACAAGATGTAGGTTCTATTATTTAAATGCGAGATAATCAATCTAGCAAGGGCATTTAGGCCTCTTCTCTAAGTGACATTTATCTTTTAACCTTTTTCTAGCGCAATACTATGTAGAATTTTAACTTGATTGTATCTTCCTTTCCCCTAAGGCAAAGAATGCAAGACAAATTTGTAACAATTATAAGCTCTTATACGATGCAATACTATATCTCAATGTAAAATAATTTTTGAAACCTTCATAGGATGTATGCAAGACTTTTAGTGCAAGATCATTTCATGTACCATTGACGTATGTTTCATATACTCTTTCCCATGCATGTACTGTCTATGCACATAACCCTCAAGGTAACTTTATATGCTTTTTATGCTACATATGATTTTGTCGCGTAGCATCGAGATGCACTTATTGTATTTGGGTACAAGAATTTGTGCAAACCTCAAAGCGCCATATGCATGAATCTATGCAAGGTCATTTATGGTTATGGAGAACCTGGGTATTCGGAGATGAATTATCCGTACCCAACATTGTATCCGTATCAACGGAACCACTCTGACCGATGGCTTCATTGTTGGATACGAGATTACCATTGGTGTGCGGCACCCTTCATTTTGGAGCCACACTTTCAGCATATGAATCTCTCTCTCTCTCTCTCTCTCTCTCTCTCTCTCTCTCTCTCTCTCTCTCTCTCTCTCTCTCTCTCTCTCTCTCTCTCTCTCTCTCTCTCTCTCTCTCTCTCTCTCTCTCTCTCTCTCTCTCTCTCTCTCTCTCTCTCTCTCTCTCTCTCTCTCTCTCTCACATCAGACAAATAGCGTGTCAGGGGCGACTCTCTTTTATTGTGAAGGTGGGATAAGTGGGAAAGTGTAAACATGTGTGACCACCCTCTAAGGAGGGGAAGAGAGAGGAGCCTTCTAGAAGGTTCTCTCTCTCTCTCTCTCTCTCTCTCTCTCTCTAGAGAGATAGCGTGCCGAGGCGAGTCTCTTTTATTGCTGGGGGGTAAGCTCACGAATAAGTGGGAAAGGGTAAATGTGTGTGGCCACCCTCTAAGGAGGGGAAGAAAGCGGAACCTTCTAGAAGGTTCTCTCTCTCTCCAAACAGATAGTGTTCTGGGGGCGACTCTCTTCTATTGCAAAGGGGGGGTTAAGCTCACAGATAAGTGGGAAAGAGTAAATGTGTGTGGCCACCCTCTAAGGAGGGGAAGAGAGAGGAGCCTTCTAGAAGGTTCTCTCTCTCTCTCTCTCTCTCTCTCTCTCTCTCTCTCTCTCTCTCTCTCTCTCTCTAGAGAGAGAGAGAGCGTGCCGGGGAAACTCTCTTTTATTGCTAAGGGGGGTTAAGCACACGAATAAGTGGAAAAGGGTAAATGTGTGTGGCCACCCTCTAAGGAGGGGAAGAGAGAGGAACCTTCTAGAAGGTTCTCTCTCTCTCTCTCTCTCTCTCTCTCTCTCTCTCTCTCTCTCTCTCTCTCTCTCTCTCTCTCTCTCTCTCTCTCTCTCTCTCTCTCTCTCTCTCTCTCTCTCTCTCTCTCTCTCTCTCTCTCTCTCTCTCTCTCTCTCTCTCTCTCTCTCTCTTGGGGGGGGAGTGGAGTGGTGGTGTGCCACCACTCATAGATGCATGGCAACGTGGACTGGGCGAGGTAGCGTGGGTGGGTGGTAGGCCACATGGCCTCCCCCTTGCCATCATCATCACCTACCTCTTCTTCTTCGACGTTGCCATCTCCTTTCTCCTCCCTCGTCATCATCACCTTCTCCATCATCATCATTCACTCCTTCTTCCCCCTCATCATCATCTACATCTTCTTCTTCCGTCACCATCATCTTCTTCCTCCCCCCTGCCACTTGTTCGATGACAACAAGGGGGAGGGTTTTTTTTTAATTAACTTTAATTTAAAAAGGGGGGTTCCTAAGCGAAGGGGGCAAGTGGGGATATTACACCTATGTAATGGTCTCTACTAATATAGGTGTGTATGTCAAAATAATGACTTTCTAATATAAGTGCACAAAAAATTGTGTTGTCTCTTTAAACATAAACCTATTTTCCTTTCTCATTGGGACTTGGCAAACACCGAGAGAGAGAGAGATAATGTGATGCATACAAACCCTTTAATCGTGTGAATGTAGAATTTAAACAAAGCAAGAAGTTGGATATCTTTATTGTGCAAGTCTCTCCTCAATTGTCATAATGTGCACATTGATTATAGCTTTATAATGATCAAAAGTTCACCATTCAGCCAAAAGTCAATGTCTTGTATTGAATTTGCTAGAAAACTCCCTCATATCTTCATCTAGTAACACCAACTTCCCACAAACATAATGTCATCTTCTACAAGAGAATGTTATGATGAAGTTTTGAGTGAAATTTATATACTTGCAAACAATAGAATCTAGTTGCACCTTGTAGGAGATTCCATCTTATACCTTTCTATCCAAGCATGCATCCACAAACTCTAGGATATTGCTTACATCAAGCCACTTCATTGTGAAGATGGTTCTTGAGATTCGAAATTTAGTGCCAAAGAATAAGTCCACAAAAATGGCTATATGCATAAAGTAGATATTTTGCTTTGCAAGCTTGAAATGTTGGGCATAAAGCATTTTTGCACCTCGAGAAAATTTTACATTTGTAACTCTTACTTATCCTTGAATTTGCTATTGGCCACTCTTTGCTCTTAAAATTTGGAAGGAAAAGATTGGGCAAGGTTTCGCATTTCTCATTGGAGAGAGGTGTACATAAAAATTATCATAAAAGAATATGCCCCTCTCAGCAAGTTCCGCTTTGGTCATTCCCTTATAAAGATCTTTACCAATAGAGGCATTAGTGGCTGGCATCTAGAATATCTACCGCACATTCCACTGGTGGCTGCCACTCCTTGAGTCTTGATGGATACAAGTCTATTAACATCAAATGGTCTTATTAGTTACAAGATGAATAAGAAACACAAACCTTCATTCATACTAGAAAGTAAATGAAACCAAATTTCACTTTGATTGTCCTCTTAGAGCCACCGAGCCTAAAGTCCATTGTCTTACCCTTCTAGCACAATAAGAGAGGGATGGCTATCGAGGATCTTTTCCACTTTGTTTGCTACATGATTACCAACTTCCCTTTGTTATGGTCAAGAAAACCCACCCAAGTTACTCATAGAGCGTATTATAAGTGACTCCGGACTCAATGAAAGTACTAGGTTTTCTACATTGAGAAGATACCTCCATAGTATGGGAAGATGGAGAGCAAAAATATGTAGCAAAGTTTAGAGAAAACAAAGAGGAACTCTAAGGGTTATGGAGGAGTGGAGGAGAGGAGGAAATGAACACTAAAAATTTTCAAACAAGAGGGTTTCACCACCATTTTCCCCCCTCAATAAGAAATTGCTAAAATGTGACTACAAAGCATTACTATTTGAATACCACAATCACTACAATCCATCTCAACAAAATTAAAAATTAATCCACTTTGTTGCTAGAATGTGATAATTACTCAAGCCATTTAACAAAACTAATAATTTTAAAATACCAATTTTATTTTTTAATACCAAAAAAATTGTAATGGAAGCCTTCTCCTCATTGTTGGTAGAGTACTTTTTCTCTCTCTACATGCTAAAAGGCCAAAAAGTAACCTCAAATTCCCACTACTGACATTGAGGCTCAAAGTCATGCACCAACCATAGTCTTGCAACAACTCACAAAACTTAAAATAGATATTCTTACTTCCAAAAAAAGACCTTGCTAGCCATGGGAGAAAATCTTGGAGCTTTCCCCTACATAAACACAAAGAAAGTAGTTGCCAAATCCATCCAAATCATTTTTGCAAAATGAGACAAAACTTGTTGTCCATCACTCTTCATAACTTGTCCATGTATCAATCTCATATTCTTAGCCCTGTTTTAGGGCCTCAAAAAAATCCTTGCAACGTCTCGAGGGAGTTTTTATTGTGTATTCATACTTCAACTCTAAAAACTTATCAAATATGTGTATGAGACAATGTAGGTTGCAAAAGTTGACATTTTCAATGTCTCTTAAGAATATAGGTTTCTATTTATTGTTAAAATGTGGCCTATTAAGTGGAACCTTTAGGCTAATGCTCCTCCTCCATTTTATGTCACATTTTATAAGTCTTCAAAAAAAGTGTTTGATGTTATATAAGAAGGCATTGTAGTGATATTAAACCTTTAGTGTCATAATAAAACATATACTTAAATATATTGAAATCACCACACCCAATTGCCAATTAAAATTAAATTTCCTATCTCCCTTTACATAGATCTTGTCATCACCAATAGTTTTCCTAAAATGATATAAGGATAAGGAGTTTGGTGAAAGGTCCAAGAAAGCACATTGTGTTCCTTATGCACTTTAGCTACCACAAGCCAATAGCTTTCTTTTCCTAATTGATTTTGCACTAATAGAGGAACAAGTATGATGTTTGTAGTATGTGCCATTTCATAAATCATCAATGTTAGATTCACTCTATCTATCTTCCATCCCTTCACAATTTGAAATTCATTAAGCTTGAGAATAGACTTTAACGTCAAAATAGAGCTTGAAAAAAATGATTTGCATAAACATATTACAACAAGGATATCATATTTAAAATATTATTATCCTATATTTTGTGACACATCATAAGTTTTGACATATTTTGTGCATTACACCTTATATACAAGAGCCATCGCACATTGCAAACATAATAAGGTCCAAAAATATTTAATCATTAAACCCACTTATTTAGAGAAAAAAATCTTTTTCAATTGTAATTTCTTCCACTTCCATTTCTCTTGATGAAAATTCTTTCTCTATTCAAACCCTAATAGATACATTCAATGATAATTGGATAGCTCTAAGTTTATATGGTCAAGGTAAGCTCAAAGGCTTTATATTACTATGAAACTACTTGATTTATTACAATACTATATATTTCCTCACTACTTTGTCAACTAACCCCAACTCTATTGCAAGAATCTTGGACCATGCTTCTTACAAGCTTAAGTTTTTAGACGTATTGGTACAAATCACCTATCTATTTCTTGTTGGAAATGTCCTTGATCCCATTAATAGAGAGTGGGACCAACTCTCATAGCTTGTAAAATAGGGTATTTTCAAATAAGATTGTCAATTCCCTTTGATAAGGGAGTCCATATTTCCAAGTATCCCTTATCTAATTTTTATACTTACCTCATACAATTCCATAAGCATATCTTGAGTTGGAAGAGAGACAAGATCTCCCATTGTAGGGAATAATAGGTTAACACATAAAAACATTAATGTTTTATCTTACTATGAACTAGTGTATTTAATACAAGTGGTCCAAGGAAAAAGTAAGTGGCCAAATAAGAGTTTATGGGAGCAAACAAGTAGATGGACATGAGAGCACCCAATAGAGTGCAAAAAGTAAAGAATAATAAGATAGCATTAAGGTCCTGAATAGGGTAGCCCTCCTAGGATTTTAGGAAGTGGAAATGTAGCCTATTTGGCACCACCATCAATGTGAATAGCAAGAGGAAGGGAAGCAGGGAAAGAGGATTAAAAATGTCCGACTCAAACATAATGGAAAAGAGGGTAAAAGCATGAAGAAATCAGGCCATACACTTGGATGGTCTTGTCTATCTCAAAAATAGCATGAACTAGACCATTTTGGAGAGTTTTAGAGACAATTTTCCTACTATATACTCAGTCTATACAATGTTGAACTTCGAACCAACTTTAGATAACTCAAAATATATTGTTCCTTATCTTATTATGGGCGCCTTCTTGCCCAAAATAGGTAAGAAAGGGGATAGATATGAAGCTTTTAGTACCTACTGCTATATATGTTTTATGACAAATTTTTTATTACTGATATTTTTCATAGGTTTTTGTTAGAGGAAATGGTTTGAAGTACATCCAACTTTCCATAGAGTATTTCAAGTCATTTTAGTTAGTGTATAAAGCATAGTCTTTGATTATAGTGTTGTAACATGAGTTTCTGATTGCATAGAGTGGTCAAGAAATTGCCTTGATAGAGTTTCATCTAAGCCATCATCTTAGATATAGAGTTTGTAATCCAAGAAGAGTGGTTACATTGTACAAATTTTATCAAAGAGCAATACATAGTGTGTTTTGAGTTAGTTTGTTTCTTTCATCTATCTTGTGTGTTTCCTTTAAACCCCAATGGTTAGTGTATTGACACATCCTATCTCACCCCCTCCCCTAACATCGGAGTGTAGGATTTTATGAAAATAAAATTAGGAGAATATGAGATATAATTGTCTTGTACTTAACTTATTAAAGTACTTAAATATGGATTCAAATTGCTTGGTGAAACTTGGTCTGATTCATTTCCAAGAGGGTTTGATGAGAAAGTGATATGATGAGAGCGGAATTTTGATGCCGAGAAGTGCTTAAAAATAGCTAAAATTTACAAATATCAAGGGAAAAATATTCAACGTCGAAGGCGGCGGCTCGATCTAGGACGATTTTAAGCGGCAAAGTGCTTTAAAGGTGCCCGAGCGACACTTGTTGATTTTTCATAATTTTTTAGCCTGTCGTGCGGGTTGACAAGAGTTGCCCACCAATGTGGGATGTCAAGCTAGATGCCCAAGATTTTTCAGAGCTCGATTCGGAGTCCGGACGGGGAAATGGCCACAAAATGGTCAAGATACGAAAAGGTGGACATTAGAGTGGCCAAATGTAAGTGACTTTTGGGGGGGGGGGGGGGGGGGGGGGGGCTTGGGGCATTTTATGCCAAATGAAATCATGGCATCTTTTGGGAGCACAAAACGTGGGAAGAAGGCGCCATCAGAGGGCGCCAAAAATTGCGCTTGGGAGATGGAGATGCCATCTCCTGCCTACAAACAACCATGCCATTTGATCATTGCCCCTCATTCCCCTCTGCCTGCTGACTCTATCGCCGTGCTTCGCTCCTCCAATAGTGGTCTCTATGAAAATCTTTGATTTCAGTATTTCTCTCTCCTCCCTCTCTCTCTTCTAAGGGCAAATTCATGTGGTAAAGAAGAAGAAGAAGAATGGATAATGGATGCTCGTCCAATGAAGACCGGATTGCTCCGTGATGCAAGAGGAATGAAGATTACTGATTGTGGACTGTCATGAGCATTAATGGCCACTGAAAATCAGTCCCAAGACATGGCAAATAAAAACCCGCAACCCGCAAAGAACGGTAATTTCATTTTTACAAAGGAAATTGATGTTTTATGCAATTTGCTTCATGAATATTTGTTCCCATGGGATGATTATGCATTATAATGTTGTTTGCTATAAGTTTGATCAGTTTATGCTCAGAAAATTAGAAAAATCATAAGTGTTGTGATTGAAATTAATGGTGTAAAACCCGTAAAACACGCGAAATATGGGAAAATTAGGTGTTTTTGAGATATAAATGGGAAATATAACAAGACACACCAACTAAATTTGTGTTTTTGCTACAAATGAACCTAAGGGCCACAGCCCACAACTCATTTTGTATTTTTAGTTATTTAATATTGCAAAAAATACAAGAAAAATAGGAAAAATATGTAAAAATAAGGAAAAAATGGATTTTGAGTGTCGAAAATTAAGGAAAAATAAGATTCATATTTGTGGATGTATGGGGGGTCTGAATTATGAGTTTTAGCCTCAGTTCAACCCTACCTTTATGTTTTAGTGAGTTTTTATGGCTTTTTATACAATAAAAATGTGGAAAATGAACCCTAAATCGATCAATAATGCACAACCTAAACGGGTGAGGGGGTAGAGTGTATAAAAGGTGTTTAAATGTTGAATGAAATGATGAAAAGCTTGTTGGTTTTTATGCATACCATTTAGGTTGGTCGATAATTAAAGATTAAGGACCTAGTAGCACGAGGGTTTCTTGGTGCTAGGTTCATGCAATGCTGTATACGAGCAATAGTGAAACTCATTGAAATGATGTTTTTTGCACTAAGCACAAATGCTGATTTTCTTAATTGTTTGAGCATGTGGACATTCACAATTTGCATAAATCATAAAGAAACTTAAAGGTATCAGACAATACCTCCTGGATGCATGGCAATTGCTTTCTAGAGGAACGTGACCAACGTTGAGTGAGTAAGGTTGTTCCAAACTGTAGGCTAGGCATTGGGTCCTAGGGGAAAGAAAGTGAGGAAAATGGTACATTCCTGGATATGAATAATTGGTACCTTGAGTGGAAATATGTGTGATGTTGTGTTATATATGTTTAGCGACGCATCGAGGAGCCAATTCCCAAGATGTAGGAGAGTCGCAGTGAAGTAGCGGCAGTCAGCCGTGGGAGGACCTCCTATGTTTGTACTTCGTGCCATTTGGCAATGTACTAGGGACTCCCTTTGAGGAGTGTTAATTGGGTTAGAGTTGGACTACGAGACGTGATACAAACACAAGATGTTTAGGAAGATGATGTATGTGTCATCCACGCTCCTGGCAGCGAGGCCGTGGGGTTGTTGAGCGCATGATAGAGGTCCGGCTAGTGCATGAGCCAGTGCCGGCCCGTTTTAGGTCCCATCATATGATGTGACTTCTTGTGAGGAAGCAATCTCCTAGATTAGGGGGAAAAAAGTGATGGACCAATTGGAAATGAGTTGGTAGAGTAAATCCAAGTGTTCTAATTAAGAGGGTTGTGGAGAACTGAATTAGTTATCTAGTTTGATGGCCTGGTGTCTTGAGAATCCAAGATATAATATTTTATGATCCCAAGAATATTTGGATATAACCATAGCTAAACTCTAAGAGAAGGAATTCATTCTCAAGTAGAGTGAATTACTTTTGAGAATGTACCCCTAATTTTTTCCAAGATAAGGACATCTCGCTTTTTCCAAGGGGGAGTGGATGTAATATACCTACCTTGATACCTTAGATATTTCATCTATTTTGCATGCCACTACTAGCAAAAGGGGTGTGCCAGCACATGCACAAATGGGAAGGTAAAAGGGAGGAACACACACACACACACATGCTATTATAGTGAATTTTTCATCTATAGGAGAGACAAAGTCACAGAATTGCATTGCACTCTCTTTTTTGGTTTATATGTTAATTTGTATTTTTTCTTGTTCATATCCTTAATTTTGGTTTTACAACTTCAATTTTTTGCATGCATGACATGCAAGTGAAGCTTATTATCATTGTGCATAACATTGTGGATTTGATTGCTCAACTATAATCTCATCACTCCCTTTGTCCTCTACTTACATCATGCAACCTCTCACATAAGCTCCAATAGTTGTATTATCCAAATCATTTGATATTGTGCTCTAAAAATGCAAACCTTAAGCAATTGTTCATTGCTATGCCTTTGTGCATTTGCAACTGGCAATCTAAATAGGTCTTTCCTTGCACACATAAATTTCCATCTGTGCTACAAGAAAATGTTCATTAGGGCATTGTTGTAGCATCTGAGAATAGACATTACATTTGGAAATTTTTATATTGAGAGATGATAAAATCAAATTAGTTACATGCCTTTTCATATGTTGTTACTTAATAGCATGTTCAAAATAGAAACTATGTTCAAGTAATAAACTTGAGTGCAAGAGGATTTTTGGAAATCTTTACATTGAGAGAGGAGAAATGCATTCTATTAAATGTCGTTACATATGCTGGTTTTTACTAGCATGTTCAAATTAGAAATTCAATTCAACATAACAATCTTGAGCACAGTAAATTTTGGTTGTTTCAATGTCATGGTCATACCCACAAAATAGATTCAAAATAAATTTTAATTGGGCAACAATAGGGTGATTTTTAATGGCTAGTCTAGACTCCATGGCATGAAACACATGTCAATTATTGAAATTGCTATTCTCTTTTCTTTGTGTCCTCCTCTTGTCTATCAATGATCTTCTACTTTCCAACAAGTCAGAATCATCCCACATGAACACAATGGCATATCCAGACGTGTGCAGTAGTAGGAGATTAAGAGACATTAAGGGGAAGATGCAACTGCATGCCATGTTGTGGATGCCTGGACAATAGTTTCGTGCCATTATCATAACTTGAGCACAACACATATAGTTTGCTACATGGGAGCATTCCAGGGCTACTAGACAATGCACCGCAAGTACAGGCACAAAATGGTGGTTTGCCTTTCTCTACTGTCCACCATCCCCCTCCTCCATCCCCTTCTTGTGCCACCCCATTGCCTCTAGCATCACCTTAGCCATGGAGAGTCTTAAGCATCTCTTCATCTCAAGAAACATCAAACTATCAATTCTAATGCACTAGTCTAGTTACAGTCCATTAGCAAGCTTCAATTCTTGGGATGGTGGTCCCTCCTTTCTGTTGAGGGTAAAGGTGCCTTTTCCTAGCTGCTAGTCTATTACTACACTAACAGTACCTGCGCATGCACACTGTAGGCGGCCGCGGGCACCCATCACTATCACTTTATTCTTTATTCTTTCAATGACATTTGAATAAAGGGAAGGCCGGTCACACATTGTGACTATTGGAGTTCCCACTTTTGGACTCTCTCTCTCTCTCTCTCTCTCTCTCTCTCTCTCTCTCTCTCTCTCTCTCTCTCTCTCTCTCTCTCTCTCTCTCTCTCTCTCTCTCTCTCTCTCTCTCTCTCTCTCTCTCTCTCTCTCTCTCTCTCTCTCTCTCTCTCTGCTGCTCTTGCTCCTTCCACCATAGCTCTTGCTCCCGCTCCTGCCTCCACTTCAGGGCTCACCTCCCTTCAACTAGTATCAAAGCTTTCTTCTTCATGATCTCAAGCTTGGTACCTAGCACATTCTCAGCTTCCATTTGAATACCTACAATAGTCATCTCTTTGTTGGTAGCCATATCCACTCCGTTTGAGCTTCCTATCGGTTGCATTCTTCTTCAGAACTCTTTGAGCCTTCTCGAGCAAGTCTTGGAGTAGTCCCCCCATAGCCCTCACCCTACTAGTGTAGTATCACGTTGCATGGAACATGCCCTTTTTTAGTAGTAGCTCACGTTTTTCATCTCCTACAATATATCTTCTTCATTGGGCAACTATACAAGCACTTATACACTTGGTTTTGATGTTTGGCATTGATTGTTTCACTCTTGGCATTTGATTTGAGCATTAAGTTTCCATTTTGGAGTGTTATAATAGTCCACAAACTATCATAAAATAGGGCAACACCTAATTTAATGTTTTTATGGTCAGCTTTGTTGGTCTTATGATGCTCAATTATACTGGGATGATGTCTACATGTACGAGAATGCTATGCTTGTGTTATGGGTTGGATTTGGAGCTGATTTTTGTACTAAAATAACATGATTTGATAGTGTACTCACTAGTATATATAGTAGGCTGAACTTCTTTTAACATGGATTTTACATGCCTATTGCTCTTGGCTATGATTCGGATGTTCTATATGCACTACATGTGTACCATTGATGCTAGTACATTGGTATATCATATGCCCATGATCTGAGGTGGTTCTAAGATTGATTTGAGGATTGATTTACTCCATTTTGATAGTGAATTTACTACTATTATAACCAAGGCTAAATCCTATTTGGTTAATGTATGCTCTACCTATTTCTTAGTGGGTGCTTCCCAAGTGATTCATTTGACCATACAGATGTATATGGAGGTTGGAAAATGCTTTGTTTTGGTTTCGAAATTCTTTTGAGCATTGATTAAGCTTTGTTTTGCTCTACACTAACTGGCATCGGACTACAATTGGCATTCTTTGTGACACTTTATGCCTATTATCTATGCTTGATATCTAGGCTTCATGCTTTGATGCTTAAGTCAAAAATGGATGCTACTTGGAATGTCTATGTCTGATTGACATTTGCGGCTTCATCTGTGATTGCATTTGAGAATTTTGGAGATCTTGGACATTCTATTTGTTTGCCAGCTACTTGACTTTGGAAGCTTTAGTGCTTTATGCTTTACGAGCTTGACCTACTTTGGGATTTATGCTCCGAATGTATCCTACTTGGATGTCGGATGTTTGATGATATGTACTTGATTATTTGAGCAATGCTTGCTCCATTTGCATCCAACTTTCCTTCAAATGGAAGATTCTAGCCTATTTGAATGTACATAGAGCTTTGACTTTGCAATTGAGCTTGAGATCGTAGGACATTGACGTGTATCTACTCTCTCTATGCTCCATATATATGCAGTTCATGCTTAGTGGGATGATCTGACACTACTCTTGGGCACGCACCTATCTCTATCATGGTGTTGTCAGTTATATAGGCATCTTGATTGGATTTATATTCAGCTTTACTTACACTGCTCTATCAGTTGTCCTATGCTTGGTCTCTTTTGTTACCCCAAGACTTGTTACATGCATGACTTTTATGTCTAGGAGATGTACCTTGTCTGACACCCTGGCTTGGTTGAAAGTTCTTGGTGCCCATTGCTCTTTTTCACTCACTAGATGTATTTGCTTCCTAGTAGTTGCAATTGGTTATGTATCAGTGATAGCTTCGCTTTTGGCTTCTTTTACCAACTGTTGTGATTTATTACAGCAAGGCTATAAATTGCAAACTGTGAGCATTTACTAAGGCCAATCATTATTGTTTGACACCCTTTTGGTTATATTTGGTGACAGCTGGTCATTTTAGCAATTTCTCTTATTTTTAGTCTATTTTGACAGTGGTTTTGGCATGTTTCATGCTAATTACAGCAACCTATTTTATGCATCGCCTGCCTCTCTTTGACTCATTATGGCTAGTCATCTCAAAGATATGCCTTTGTTTAACATTGCCAAGTTGGATGGCACCAATTAGGGCTACTACAAGTCTCAAATATGGCAAGTTTTAGTGTAGAAATTATAGATTAAGCCACTAAGAAACCAAGGTATTAAACCCAAGAACATGGATGATGATGATTGGACTGATTTAGATGCACTATGCAAGTCCATTATCATTTTATCACTCTCTAAAGAGGTCCACAATAATGTTGTTGAAGATGAAGATCGGAGTGCATGGAATCTATGGGAAAAGTTTCAGGAAATTTATGCAAATCAAAGCCTTGCTTTGCAGATGTACTAGCTTAAATAGTTGATGGATCTCCACATGATGGAGGGAAACCCATTGTCTACTCACTTTAGGCAGTTTCATTCTATCATGAAGAATCTACTTCAATAGGGTATTGAGTTTTAGGATAATCTGCATTCTTTGTTTCTGCTTGGCACTTTACCTGAGTCTTGAAATGTATTTTGCACTACGAATTGTACCAACAAACTTGATGGGCTGCAATTGAAAGATATAGAGAGTGCTCTTTTGACGAAAGAAATTAACATGAAAAACATAATGCTTCCCGTAGTTCACATGCTTTATCCGTTAGAAGTGGTAGAAGTGGTAAGAAAGATAATAATCATCATGGGAAGGACTCTCAAAAGTCTCGGTCTAAGTCACGTGGACACAGGAAGTCCTGTAGACATAAGTCTGATCTTACATGCCATTAAGGCATTCTACTAGAGACAGATAACCTCTTGGCTGTTATACACCCTCCTTGGTTACATATGCAAGAAAGCCTCTCATTTATGATGAGGCTATGCATAGGGGTGACTATCACTCCTAGGAGAGGGCTATGCAGTCTGAGATTGACTCATTGCATAAGAATCGTACATGGGACTATCGGTTTCCTTGCGTAGTGGCAAGAAGACATTTGCATTGAAAGTGGGTGTACAAGTTGAAAAGTATCCTTAGCCGCCCCAAGCCGGCATACAAGGCTAGATTGGTTGCTAAGGGTTCTAATAAGCAGGAATATGGTGTTGACTTTGATGAAGTCTTCTCTCCTGTGGTCAAGATGACTACCCTATGCTTAGTCCTGGCTTTGGTTGCCCACCTTGACTTGGATCTTTATCAATTGGATGTCAAGACAACTTTCTTACATGGGAACTTGCATGATGAGATATAAATGGAGCGAACTAAGGGTTTTGCAGAGCCTGGTAAGGAACACCTAGTGTGCAGATTAAGGAAGAGTCTTTATGGTTTCAAGCAGGTACCTAGGGAATGGTACCACAACAAGTTCGTTGCTTTTATGCAATCATGGGGATACAATCATAATGCTATGGATCTGTGCTTGTGCATAAAGAAAGCCCATGATGGTTCATTATTGATTTTGGTACTCTATGTGGATGACATGCTTTTGGCAAGGAAATCTCATGATGAGCTAGATGCTCTTAAGGCTTAGCTCAAAAAGAGCTTTGAGATGAAAGATCTGAGACACGCCTTGTTGGGATAAAGATCCTTTATTTACCTCCATGTATTGTACACGTGTATTATTTAGTTGTACATGTGAATGCACCCTTACGTACCCCAAGTATAAATACATTTTATTCTTTGTGTACCAACACATTGTTGGTACACCCAAATCATATCATTCTCTCTCTCTCTCTCTCTCTCTCTCTCTCTCTCTCTCTCTCTCTCTCTCTCTCTCTCTCTCTCTCTCTCTCTCTCTCTCTCTCTCTCTCTCTCTCTCTCTCTCCCCCAACTGTAGCACACTCTCAACAATTGGTATAAGAGCACAGGTTGTGTGCACTCCCGAGACCACAGGCATAAGTCACAAGACTCGGCCCAATAGCAGGGAGTAAATGGTCTCGCGACTGGGCAGCAGATGCCAACGAAACTAGGCGATGCGACTAGAAAGCAAGGTCTAGTAAACATAGGGACCAAGCGAAGAGCACCAACCAGCAAGCACTATGCACAGGATGGAGTCATGATGACCAAGCGACAGCACTACCGTGGGACGGATTCCAATGGGTCGACACCAAGTGTGAAGGTCCGGCCCCCAGAGACCCGCGCGGGACCCCCTCAAGACCCCATCTAGGCCCTGGAGCAGCTCTAGACCCATCCCCTAACTTTGCCATCTCAACCCCTCAATTCGTCACAGGGCACCCCAACACATCACGGAACGCGACACGGAACATAACATGACACGAGATTTACCCAAGGGCCCATCTTGAGGGCTTCAAGTCATATTCATAGATAGAAAGCATTTACAAGACTGTTGGGGCTCAGCAAGGGACTATGTCATGGTGGGTGGGTGGAGCTATCAACGCGCTGCGACACGACACCTAGCGGGTCATCAGACATGACGGGTCGGTAGGTTGGCGGGTCAACAGACCCCCCCTGGTCATTTTTTTTAGAAATCCTTTTAATCTCAATTATCCCCTTGCTGTGATGGTGGTTCGCACATGGAAGCACAAGTCTCAAACTTGTGCAAATTTGAGCCTAAAAATTTGGGGGTTTTTCCAGATTTGAACATGTTTCTGCTTGACAGTGACATTTGTGTCAAAAATTGCAAACATTGTGCATGTTGACCTCAATTAAATTGGATATTTTGCCAAATTTGTCAAAAAATTTCTCATTCAAGTAAAATTTCTTGACACATTGGACTCGAAAAAATTGGGGCTTTTCATGTATTGATGAAATTTTGCTCAGCTAGGTCAAATGGGCTGACATTTATGCATTGTGGACCTAGAAATTTGGGATTTTGTGTAGAATTTGGTAAATTTCTACAGTATTTGTCCATGTGGTGGCTGGTTTATGTAAAAACAGCAGAGATTTATTTCTGGCTGGGCAAGAACGGCAATGTACTTACTGGTTCAGTTTGTGCTTTTCCAGTTCATTGCATTTACTCTTGTGTTTGTACTAAAAATGGTTGCAACTTCTTCTAGTTCTGACATTAAGAATTTGATGGAAATCAAATGGTTTGATGGTCAAGGCTTTGACCTTTGGAAAGACCGTATGTAGGGCATATTGTTCTTAAAGGATTGTGATGATGCTTTGCAGGAAGATAAACCCACACAAATGTCTGATGCAAATTTGGCCAAAGTCAACAAAAGGGCTGTGGCTTATATAAAGATGGGTGTCACTAATGACATTTTGACAAACATTAAGGGCTTGTGGTCGAAAGGGTCATAAGAAGCCTAGTTGCAAGTACTACAAGAAGGAACAAGAGAGAAAGAAGAATTCAGGAGACAAAAAGAAGAAAGAGGATAAGATAGATGTATATGAGGCAATCAAAGGCAAGGAAAAGACCAATGTGGTCTCCAGTGTAGTCATAGAAGAGCTCTCAAATGCACAGGGTGATGTATTATGTGCAGTTGATTATGATGCCCTTATATGTCACACGTAGGATATGCAAATTACCAAGGCTAATGTGATTGATGCACTTTTGTCAGTTGATGATGGTGTCACTCAGACTTGGATTGTAGACTCTAGTGCCTCTATCCATGTAACTCCTTGCTTGGAGTATTTTGCTATGTTCAATGCAAGTAGTTATGGAAAAGTATATCTTGGAAATAACCATGCATGCAGCATTGATAGGATAGGCACTATACACTTTTCTTTGTATAATGGGAAAAAGCTTGTGTTGAAAGATGTCAGATATGTGCCTAGCATCAAGAAGAGTTTACTATATGTTGGTTAGCTTGACTTGCATGGTTACACTATACTGTTTGGTGGTGGTTTGTGGAAATTGAAAAAGGGTTCCATGGTGATTGCAAAAAGAACCAAGAAGGGCACATTGTATTGTCTGCATTGTAAAGCTTTGAATGGCAAGTTTCTTGCAATTGCTAAAATTGGATGTCATTTGGAGTTGTGGCATAAGAGATTAGGCCATATGAGTCAAAAAGGACTTGATGTCCTTACCTCTTTGAAGAGGGTTGATGGAAAAGGCTCTAAACTTGATTTTTGTAATGATTGTTAGTTTGGAAAGAAAATGAAAATTTCCTTTTACTCTGGTGTCTCTTGTAAGCCCAATGTCTTGGACTTAGTGCATTTTGATGTATGTAGTATGCCCATGAAATCGTTGGGTGGTGCTGCATATTTTATCTCTTTTATTGATGATTGTTCCAATTTGGGTTTATTTGTTGAAAAAGAAAAGTGAAGTGTTTGCTATTTTTGAAACTTTTCATGCATTTGTGACCACTCAGATAGGTAGAAAGCTGAAATGCTTGAGAACTGACAATGGGGATGAGTTCACATCTATTGAGTTTAAGTCTTTTTGTGACTTGCATGGAATCAAGAGGAAGCTTACAGCCCTTCTTCAAATGGGGTGGTTGAAAGATACAATAGGACTTTATGTGAAAGAGTGTGCTACATGTTGTTCATTGCTAATCTCCCTCATGAATTTTGGGGAGAGGCACTTAAAATCACGGTTCACATTTGCAACCACTCTCCTAACACGTCCTTAAGTAATGGCCTTCCTGAGGAGGTTTGGTCTGGCAAATCGGCCTCATATGACCATTTACGGATATTTGGCTGTGATGCTTTTGTGCATGTTAGAGATGAGCTGAGGAACAAACTTGACCCAAAATCCACCAAAGGTATTTTCATGGGCTATGGTGATGAGGGTGATTTTGGCTATAGAGTATGGTTACCACAGTCCAAGAAAATTGTTCGCAACCATAATGTTGTGTTTAATGAGGCAAAGTTGCTGAAAAGTACTTTAGCTTCTGATGAAGGCATGCAAAATGTCAAATTTCAAAATTCGCAGCCATCTATTACTTCAAATGATGAGCCTCATGATGCTGTACCATAGGCTAAAACTGATGATTAGCCGGTTATTTTTAGCCAAATGATGATGGACAGCAAATAAAAGCACAAGGAGGTCACGGACAGCATGATAGACTTGCTGATTATGAAAATGTAGGTGCTGGCAATGAAAATGAAGGTGTTGTACAGCATGAACAACATGCTGAAAATGGCTTACAGCAACCAATAAATGCTGAAAATAACATACCTCCTGATGTAGACCCAATTTCTGAAAATGTAGATCATTGGGTACGAAAGTCTACACGCTTAAGAAGGCATCCACATAGATATGATCCCCCTTTGTACTATGTGATGCTAAACAGATGAGGGTGAGCCCCTTATATATAAAGAGGCCAAGTCATGCAAATTCAACAATAAGTGGGAGCTAACTATGCAAGAAGAGATTAAATCTATGTATGTTAATGATACTTGGGGTCTTGTGTCGTTGCCCAAAGGAAGAAAGCCTCTTCCAAACAAATGGTTTTACAAAGTAAAGACAATTGATGGGAAACCCAAGTACAAGGCAAGACTGATTGCCAAAGGGTATGCACAGAAGGAAGGGATTGACTTCCAAGAGGTCTTCTCACCTGTTGTGAAGATGACCACTATACGTGTGCTTTTTGCTCTCACTGTTGTATTGAATTTAGAGTTGTACCAAATGGATATGAAAACAGCTTTTCTACATGGTGACATTGATGAGGAAATCTACATGAAATAGCTCGAGGGCTTTGAAGTTCCTAGAAAAGAGCAATTGGTGTGTAAACTAAAATGCAACTTATATGGGCTAAAGCAAGCACCATGGCAATATTACAAAAAGTTTGACACTTTTATGCTCTCTCATAGGTTTACACGTAGTCATGCAGATCCTTGTTTGTACATGAAAAAGGATACATATGGCAATCCCATCGTACTTGTTTTGTATGTGGATGATATGTTGCTAGCTGGGAAAAGAAAGACTAGCTTGGATGCTCTCAAAGATCACCTAAAATCAGCTTTCTCCATGAAAGATTTGGGGAATGCAGAGCATATATTGGGCATGAGGATTTGCAGGGACAAAATGCAAAAATTGATGTTCTTGTCTCAAGAGAAGTACATTGAAAATGTATTGGATAGATTTAGAATGGCTGAAGCTAAGCCTCTTGGGGTGCCCTTACCTCCATATCTTAAGCTTAGTAAAGCCAACAGCCCAAAAGATGGCATGGAAGCCAATGCTATGAAGGGAGTCCCTTATGCATCAACTTGTGGCTCTCTCATGTATGTTATCGTTGCTACTCGTCTAGACATTGCTCATGCAGTGGGAGTTGTCAGCAAGCTTATGTCAAATCCTAGCAAACCACATTGGGAAGCTATCAAGTGTATTCTTCGATACCTAAAGGGTACACAAAGAAAGTGTATTTGCTATGGGTAGGGTGCACTTAGTCTACAGGGTTATTGTGATGTAGACATGGCATGTGACTTGGACACTCACAGGTCCACTAGTGGGTATGTCTTTACATTTGCTAATGGGGCCATTTCTTGGTGCTCCAGGTTGCATAATATTGTAGCATTGAGTACTACTGAAGCTTCTAAGGAAGCTATATGGTTGCGCAAACTTGTAGAGGATCTCGGCATGTCTATGAGTACTCTAGTGTTGGGATGTGATAGCTAGAGTGTTGTGTATCTAGCTAATAATGCCATGTATCATTCATGCACAAAGCATATAGATGTGCGATGTCACTTTATCATACTAATTCTGGAAGATGGTCTATTCACATTGATCAAGATCAAAACACATGGCAACCCTACAGATGTTCTCACTAAAAGTCTAAGCAAGGCTCAGCATGAGCATTTCATATGACTATCGTGAGTTGGTTAGAGGTTCACTTCGGACCTTTAAGTGGGAGGTTGTTGGGATAAAGGTCCTTTATTTACCTCCGTGTATTGTACACATGTATTATTTAGTTGTACATGTGAATGATCCTGCAAACTTGCTCACAAAAAGTCTCTCAATGGAGCGTTTTGCCTTCCTTAGAAAGATGATGGGCGTAGGATGAGATGACCTCTTTTCTCATCCTGTTGTACCTATGTACACTTGTACTTTTTTCTTTTTTTTTTCCCTCCTCACTGAGGCAGATTTTCCTTTTAAGTGGGAGGTTGTTGGGGGTAAAGGCGCCTCTGCCTAGCCACCCATGTATTACTACACTAACAGTACCTACACACTGCATGTGCCAGGTGCCCATCATCACTGTCACTTCATTCTTTATTCTTTTAGTGGCATTTGAATAAAGGGAAGGATGGTCACACATGGTGACTGTTGGAGTTCCCACATTTGGAGTCTCTCTCTCTCTTGCTCCTACTCCTTCCACCATAGCTCTTGCTTCCACTCGTGCTTCCACTTCATGGCTCACCTCCCTTCACTTTCACATCTCCACAATGCCAAAATCCACCGATGACTTTGCAAGGTTCTCAAAGAATACCATTTCTCACAATCTGGCATCACCAATATCTTAGATACGGACAAATGCTGCACCTCTAGTCTCTACCATTCATAGACCTACTGTTAGACACCTAGGATTACCACTCATGGGCCTCCCGAGAGCAACCTCTCATACTTATCATCCTTCTATTGAGAATGGGGTAGATCCTTATAGAGTGAGCAAAATCATCTTGACAAAAATGCGCCAACATGCCACAATAGCACTAATGATAAACTTCCATCCACCTCTAGCAATTATCCTTGGAACATTCAAGAGACCAAGGTTCTTATCACTGCTAAATTGGACTTGGATGACATGATAGAGATTGGAAGCCTACCAGTGCAAATGAGAACAACTGGGCAAAGATTGATATATGTTGGCAAGCAATGTGTGAAGTCAAATGTCCATAGGTTAGCAAGGCAATGCAAGATCCCCTAGAGCCCCATAAGCACAAAATGGAAAACAATTTATGATTACGAGCAACATATCCTATGTGGACATCCATTGTACTGGCATATGAATTTAAGGGAAAGAAGGCTAAGAAGTTGGTGGTATTGTTTGATATACGTGTCTATGATACCATAGATAGTCACATAGGCAAATAGCATGTGGCAAATACAAGGGATGGTGTAGTGGACATGTCTGCAGACCAAGCAGTGACAACCCTCTGTTTGCATGAAAAAGAGTAACCCTCTATTTGCACGAGTAAGAATGTTCCACTAAATATTCATTAATACTAATTCGAAAGAGACAGTGAAGTAACTAATGAATCACTTCTCAAAGATGGTGAGTAGCATTGGAACATAACACACATGGTGCAACCTTGGCAACACTATAATAAGAAAAACTGATCATCAGATTGAGAATGGCCATGTAGGGATGAAAAATTAAAGGGAAGTGAATAAAGTGATGCTCAACTTGCTACCTCCATTCGATTCATCTATGAGGTGGCTACTTCCTCGCGCCAAAGACATAGTTCTTAGGATTTTTTGTTGATGCCAAACATCTTGTTCCTTGTTGTTTCTAAAACCAAGCCTTCTTTATGTTTGAGTAACTAACCATGATTGATGATATTCTGCCATGTGTGAGGAATTTGGAGCACAATCTTGTATCATGGTAGTGAGCCAACATGTGTTTCCACATTCACATGATTGAGAATCCATGTTAATATCATTCTACAAGTTCTAATGTTCAAACAATTTTAAGATTTTGTTCATAAAGAAAAATGTATAGCTTTGAAAGATGATTGTATCTCACCACACAAAAGAAATGAAGTGGTGGAATATTAGTTTACCATTAGAAGAACTGCATGCTGAGACTAGCAAGGATTCTAAAATGACAATATTGTCAATAAGCAATACCATCTACCTTAAGCATCTCTATGCAAAACATATTGTGCAAGAGCATCCCTTTGAGCCTCCACACTATAGTATCTAAAGGCTCCATGAAATGGAAAATTGTGATTTGCAAATCCTTGTGCATTCATAGTCGATCACATCTTGTCCATCAATGTAGACAATGTTCAATGCATAACAAACCACAACACATTTTGCAAGAAACTCAATGAGGGACATGATATTTTTCCATTAAAATATCACCAACGTTGTTTCAAGCGGCCAAAAGCCCACTCAACAACACTTCTAGTAGAGGAAACAATTTAGTTGTGATCTCTTTTAAGATCATTTTGTGGCAATCAATACGGTATCATCAGCCAATTATGCAAAGCATATCCAGCATTGAATATAATGCACTCCGTAAGGGAAATATAGCATCTATGAATTCAAGTCCCGACAAATACTCCCTGTTAAGCACTAGTTCATAAAATCCAAAGTTGTAGAAGACATGACTATCATGTGTTGCTCCAAGCCATCCGGCATAAACATCCAAAGACCACTAGTTCATGTCAACAATGCACTCTACTGACATGGAGTAGTTTTTGTTTGTAGTACTTACACCCCAGGCTTTTCCATGTTCACATGCATGACATCCAAAGCCCCGCAACAATTTGGCAATCCCTTGTGCAACATAAACCTTCTTTCACTCTAGTGATGCTTTCTGCATGTCATGGCCTTCAGATAAAAGCATGATTTGTGTTCCAAAACAGCATCAACAAATTTACGCATGATCTTGGAGAATGTGGCTTTTCCGACCCCAAAGTTCTCACTAACCTCTATTTAGCATGTGCCACTAGCAAGATCAAGCACTCCAATAGCAACCATTTTCTTGATAGGTATAGCTCTGCTACATATTGTTTTCATAGGGTAAGGAATGTCTCCTTGTCTCAAGTGATCATGCAATATGTCTAAAAGTCACATATACAAGCTAGCAAGAAATGAAGTACCTCCCTAAAGTGAGCATCATCACCTCTCATTGCTCGAGTGTAAAAGTTCCACCAATTGATGGAACAAGGCTTGACATAATAGACAAAAAGAGGAAATTTTGCACAGCTCTCTAATACAACACCTTGAATTGCCAACATGATCAATAGAATGCATGCATACAATAAAGTGAAATTAGGCTGCATCAAAGGCATGGACATGTATTTGCATGGCATCTATTTCCATGCCATCACATTTGGCATCTTGCTCATCATTCCGAATTGACATCACATTCTTCCAATACATGTTAACCACAATCAAGCACAACACTATAGCATGTTTTATCACAATAGGAACTTGTTCAAGATACACCATATGAAAAGAGTTTTTTTCGGCTCATGCACTAACTATATGTAATTTCTTGAAAGTAAAGTCATTGCAAAGTGGTGGTATCTTGTGCTCTGTTGAATGCAAATCCTTAGGAACAATTGCCTTGAACCTTGAAAGTCCTCAAGTTTGCATGTTTTATTAAATTATGGAAGACATTGACTTGTGAAATAATTAGCATCACATTGTAATGCAACACTAAATCATCAAGAGTTGATTTATATTGCATGAATCTTTTTGCTAATTCCGATCGAGTGTTTCAATTTTTGCATTTAGAGAGGTTGAACAACATCATAGAACATACATTTCTATAGAGAATTCCATGTCCTCTGTACCGCATTAGTGCATGCACACACATGAACTTCTGCTCATGTCCTCAATTCCAACAAAGATGTAAGCTAATGAGAACTAGCCATATGTTGCATGGACAATTAAATAAGGTATAGAGTATCAGAATGTGCAAACCCTATATCAAATCTAAAAACATATCAAATACCACAAATCTAGAATAACATCACTTTTTGTATTCTTTGTTACATGTACAAACTGGATGTCCTATATGCATGCATGGACCATCCATATTCGCATAACAACATGTTGTGAAGGCACATGACTGCATATTGGAGCTCTTGTTTGCATTGGCTCTATGCACAACCATCTTCACTGCAAAAGCATCGTACTGCATCTATATGTGTTCGTCATCAATTCATATACATCATTATCATCCACAGTTTTCAGCATGTAGAATTGTGTATGTACACGTGCCAATCTGTTTGAAGAATATGTAAAGCATATTTCAGTCAGATCAAAAGAGTAGCCCATGTTCCCTACTCGTGTATGCATTCATTGGGATAGGCATCTCATACAAGTTGTTTCGGGAGGAACAACAAGGTTAATGTTCTCTGCAATCAGGCAAAGCCATGCTTGAAGTGTCTCTCTCAGGATTTGAAGGGAGGTATTAATGCAATGCAGGTATAAAGCCATGAATTTCAATATGTTAGTATTGTCCATGGTTAGAGGTATGCCCTCTTTTCCTGCATCTGGTTGCATTCACATGTATAAAGAAAAAAAAAATTGCAAACTGCTAGGAGCCATTTGTAAATAGTTAAGTAGGTTGGATAGATGCTAGTCATACCATTTGGGCTTGTATTGAAATCAATTTCTGCAATTCTTTTGTTTTTCCTTTCAGCCAAGTGTCTGCAGGCAACATTTGCACATAATGGATGCACATGCCTTTCGCACCTTTTGCAACAGAAATGTGCAATTTGATGGAAGAGTCACTGAAAAACAAATGTTTTGGTTGCATGCAGGTAAATCTGGGACAATGCATGTAGCCATCGCACTACATGATGTACATCACCATCATCTATCACATGTCAAACATGTCTACAATCAAAGGCTGATGCTAATTTGGTCTCTGTTCAAGTATGTCTTAGTATGAAACTTTGCAGGTGGAAGTAGAGGGCCCAGCATTAGCCAGCACAACTCATGACAGTAAACCTTGCGTTCGATCTCTCAATTTTAGCATTTGATCTGAACATTCATCTTGAACTCCTATGACAAAGGTGGTTTTGGCATTCACTGCATTTGCACTTTGGAGTAAGACAAATCCCTCACAGCGAGAAAAAAAACCAAACTATTGCAGTGAAAGCGAATGGTGTTGTACATGCAGTGAAAGCAAATGATGAAGTGCATTCCCTCCTTTAACCTACCCAAATGGAGGTTCTGACATTGCATGCCAGTCTGCTGCTACTCACTGGTCTTTGAACTTTATCCCTTGCTGCCCCAACAACAAGTAGATTAGTGCAATTGATCCATTGCGTGTTGTGCGAGCATCACGCCAGTGGGCCACACGTAGCGAGGACAAGCCTAGAGAAAAGGTCAAATGAGAGACGAGCGCAAGAATTTTCCAAGCATGAAAGACACTCTTGGATTGCTCATGGCACACCCACAAGGGATCAACACTTAAGCATTTACGAGAGGAAGGTTGGAACTTGGGATCACAACTTACAATGAGGCACACTTTGAGATTAATCATGATCAGTTGCACATAAGTAGACTAGGACTAGGATGTGCAAGTAAACTACACAGCTAAATTATGATTATTGAGAAACACACACACAGACACACACAATCATCGAAAAATAAATACTGTTGAAAAATTAGAGGTATAAAAATGAATTTTAAAATACGCCTCTTTAGCAATTGTGTTGTGTGGTCCAATGGTCAAGACTCTAGACCCTAAAGTCTAGGTCATGCAATCGAGCTGCCTTTAATTTTTTATTTTCCCTAATTCAAAAAGTCCTCGTTTTCTCCCAAGTTTGGAAAGTTGAGGGTTCGAGCTCCTCTAATTTTTTAATATCCCTATTTCAAAGAGTCCGCATTGTCCCATGTTTGGACTTCAACTTTCCAATGCCTTTAGAAAGAAAATTTATAAAAGGGCATCTAGGTTGAACCAAATAAAATAAGACATGCCTCTTAAGACTGAATAAGAAAAAAGCTTATAAATGGGGGTTTGAAATTATAACCTTGTTTACATAGCCCAGAACTTCAACAATTAGGCCAAATACTATTGCTTTGGCTATGAGATACTTTTTTTAACTTCTTTATTCTCATATCTATTTTTTCGACCACCACCATATCCTAGCTTACTTCATTGTCCTAGTTTGCTAGCATGTCCTAGATTAAGCCAAAATCATGTGTGCCATGTCTCATTGGAAAAGTGTAATGGGATGAGGTGCATTTGAGGTGTTGACACGGAGGACGTCATAATAGATGATGTCATCACCACCTTCAAGGTTGGGAAGAGAAAAATAATGTTAACTATTAGCCTATGTGGAGAGGAAGAAAAGTAGCACAAAAGAGGGTGTTTTGCCACCACATGACTTCCATGAAGACAGTTGACTAAGAATTCACATGGATTTAGCTTTGGAAGAAGGAAAAGCAAAGAAGAAGATCAGATGGCAGAGAGATATAAAGAGGAAAGGTGTTAATCTCCCTTTCTCTCACTTATACTCTCTCACATCTATCATGTTGTAAGATCATCAGGTGTAAGGTTTATGGCCTACAGGGTCGATCAATCCCAAAAATATGAACGAGCACGTTTACATGAAACAACCTTTACCCCTTGTGTATTGATAGCTCCTGCTGAAACGACTCTTCAGATTTTCCTCTCTACTGTGTATGACCAACTTCCTAAGCCAAATGATTGACGGAGAAGTCAATGAGTGAATCACCCAAGATGCTCAACATCCAGTGCAGTCACTTCGCTTCATGTAGGGACTGCATGTATAAACCAAAGTGATTGTTTCCACCTCACCATAATGATGGCAAGCAAGGGACCCCATAGCCTCTCGCTTCCACATTTTTTGACCTTTCAGAAAGTCAGATGAACAGACCTGCAGGCCATCTATACATAATAAATGCAGGAGTCATTGCAAATGCTTGGACAACATGAAAGCGTGCAGTGTTCCCAACCAAGCAAATGTGGTCCCATCACTTGGGCTGTTATCAATAGGATCCTCCTCTCTTGGTTTTAGGGTCTCAACTTTTCTGGCCTACGTACACAATTGGGACCAGAGAAGCATCTTCTTTCATTCACTGTTAACCTGAGTCTGGTTTTCCAAACAGCTAATGGGGAATACCACAGCATACAAGCTTTTATTGCAGCCATGTGCTGTTATGCACCCAGTGTTCAAACTTCCTGAAGCAGATATGCATGTGGTCTTAGATAGCTAACTTGATCCTCCTCTTCCGTGGACTGAGAAAGCGGCTTACCCTTGTACTGCTAAATCACGGTGCACATAGCATTATATCTCAGCCTGATCCTTAAATCCACTCTGCCCTGAGAATGACAAACTGAAGATCAACTAAACCACTTGCCACTACAATGCCACAGCATGTATTTCCAACAAAACAGTAGCACCCCATCCGAGTCATCTTGAACCTGTGAAAGAGCTGAGAGCTTCAGATCCGAATTTTGTGCCTCGCCACAAACCATGGTACAGTTACTAAAAGTAACAACACCCCATTTTAGATAAATTTTAAACCTGCTGAATTGGAACCACGATTTCAATTGCGACCTGTAACAGAATTGCTTCTCCAAATTACACATTGTTTGCACAGATAATAACCCTCACTGCCATGATACTCCTGCTGAAGAGCTTTAAATCAAAGCCACTAGACAAAGCTTTTATTGGATTGCCCACCATAAGGTCATCTAAGTCATGCTCCTGGCATCATTTTTTCAAACCCCTTCAAACATGTTAATTTTGCTCATGATTTCCAGAGTTATGCCATTAACAAGAATTAACTCCACAACATCAGTGTGGATACAGTAACAAGAGGTAGATGCAACATCATCCGATACAATTTATTACCAAAAGACCATGATTATAACAAGCTTCAAGCAACTCAATATTAAGGTATCTACTGCCAAAAACAAGTCTCCACACAAGAGATGTTAAAAAGTTGTTGCATTTCAACTTGCTGAGCCAGAAGAAAAACTTGTCATACTTGTGCCTAATGACTGATCCAGGAACAAGCAACAAAGCATCCACATTACTGCCTAAAATACATGCAAACACCTGTAACAGGTTACAAGCCTAGGCAATTCAATAGTTTTAATAGAACACACATGACTTGAGCACCCATTTCAAACTTGCTGAATCATAGAACATAAACCTGCCATGCCACACTCATCCATCTCGGATGGGCATATAATAGCAAAACTCTTGCAAAACTAGCTCACCTATACCCTACTATGCACCAATCACTAATGGCACCCAAAACATGGCCCTACACACTCCCACGCAAAAGATTTTAATGATCAAACCAGAGATTGATGTGAACAAAACCACAAAATAAGAACACAACAAACTATACAGAACCAAGAAACCACATACTACAGTAGTTAGCCCATGCCAAGTTGTAAGGGTAGCTCATGTAACAACAATAAACTATCCAAGCATCAGATTACAGTTTCCACCTTTTAATGCTCCAACAATCATACATTGGTCACATACACCTTGTAGCAAGTGACTGTACAAGTTGTAGAAACATGTGTCTGAACATCAGCTTAAACAACCTGAGAACTACTGAAAACAGTAGCAAACAATCAATAATGTCACAATCTCACATATTTCAGAGTCACATGTAAGAGTAAAGCAAGTATTCAACCAAATACTGGTGTCACACTGTTGAACACATGAGGATGAATAGGACAATCCCTAACTATTCAATAACAAGTTTCCCAACCTTCACCATCCATGTCTTTAAGCAATTTAGCTTAACAACATACAAGAGTGACAGCCCAGTCAGGCAGCAAAAGTATCAAAGTCCTACATATTTAGTCACATGTGAGAGTAATGCGTGATTTCAAGCAATAATTTGACACTACATGGGCCTATGCCAAACTATTCAATGCTATATTTTCCAGCCTTTAGCATCCATCTCTGTAAAGCAAACAAAATCTTGTAATTACTTTCCATTCACATGCAATGGTGCTTGTCTTAATGGCACACGACAAACTGTAAACTTGGACATGGGAGAGTATTGATCGTGAAACAACTAGAAATAGACTTGACTTAGTCAGTGGTTAAGCAGCACTTTATAAAGATACAGGCAGCCTGCGAAGACTGCCTCGAGTTCAATGAACGATGGCCTACATGTTCATGACATTCTGGCTCATGACTTTCTGTAGTCAGCATGTAGCAGCTAGCAGCACTGCTAAGTAAACTGCTATGTCATCAGAACACAATAGTATAATAAACTAATAGTCATTACTTATCCGAGTCCACTTTCATTGCACCAACGTGTTGCATCAAGATGCATCCACATAAACCAACTTGTGAGAATTATCTTATGGGCATAAAGAACATCCTTTGCATCACATTTATATTAGCTAGTTTCTTAGTCGGAACCTTATAAAATGTAGTAAGACTATATCAAAAGCTTCTGGACGGGCTAATCGCAGGACTGTTAGATCTGAGGGCCCAGATTATAGTCATTATTGGGCTCTCTTTAGGTATCGGATCGCCTCTTCCCATTAGCTATGATTTTTTAACATAAATGACTAGGTCTACTGCTAAGCTTTAATTACGTACAGTTCATTGAATATTCTGGGAATTCACCCCTTCTTTAACTTCCGGGCTTTCTTTGTACCCCACACTTCCATTCTAGCCATGGGACAGCCACATGGTGCTCGAAAAACAAGCACTGCTCTCCCATTTGGGGGGGCCATCTGCCTTAACTCAGCCTCTAGCTCCTTGTGATCCTCTCCAAGCTCCACACCACCTGTCCATAGGAGATTTTGTCCCACTGGCGGGGCTGACTTTATGCATTGCTCAGATTCCAATTGGATGTCAAACTCCATAGCCTTCTTAAGACCTCTGCAGTGTGGATTGTTACATTTCCGTGCCTTGTACTTGTAGAACTCCCAGCCACCGACGCCTATACCAAACATGAGAAGGGAACCTGCAATATATGCAATAGGCACATGATATACTATCTCCCCGATTAACAAGAATGTTATGGGGAGAAACTCTGCTGCCTCCACGCAGATGTATGTGAAATATGGCGTGAATAGGAACCCACAAGCACCCAGCACCAAAAGAAGAATGACCACATCGACTGCTGCAGCTGAGGACCGTTCACATAATGAAGGAAAGGGCACTTGCTTCTTAGGCTTTGCGCCATACTTCTGATGGGAAGATGAATGGTCTGAGGCCGCAAGTGAGTTTGCCATCATCTGGTGCTGCTCAAAAGCTTTGCAAAATTCAATGAGGCCTCTGCAATCTACCATCATTGTTAACAGCTTAATTTGGCAGTAGTAGGCAATTTTTTGTTCTCCGGCCGTGCAACTGGTGTTTTAGGCTGCAATTTCGGTCTTCCAGAAATGCGAGGAATTATTGTCTGCCCCGGTCCAACGCAGGATTAATTTTAGATTGCGTGCTGCTGTGCAACACAGGATTAACAGTGTTGCCTGGAAGTTGAGCAAGACAGAGAAACGTGATAATAAGATGAGGTATTGTCAACACAATCAAGAAGAACTACCTGACTGCAAATACGTTGATACAGATTTAGGGCAAACTTTGACAGGCGCTCGATCAGAACGACCAAAAATTCCCCAAAAGCACCAGGTTCTCGGAAAACCTTCTTGAGACTCTGAGGAGAGATGGTTTGCTGAGCCCGGGAGGGAATCCAGAGGCAGCAGGGCGCTAGTGGATCGGGAGGAGAACGTTTCCGATGGCAGGCGGCCTCATCCAGTTGTCACTGCGAGCGAGCGCGATCTTGCAAGAAGCTTCAACGGAAGGGCGCTATTCTCGAAGCAAGATGGGGTCACGGAGAGGCATGTAAGATGAAGATGGATATCAGTCTGTGAGAGAGAGAGAGAGAGAGAGAGAGAGAGAGAGAACAGATCTGAAGAAGAAAAGGAGTAGGAAGAAGAAGTGCCGGTCGGTGAACGAGAAAGAGAGAAAAAAAGGCTGAAAGAAAGGAGAATTTTGGGGGATGTGGAGAGAAGAAGAAGAAGAAGAAGACAAGTGGAGCACCCTCTGTTTCTGTGGTCATATGACCGCGTCTCAAGGCTCTCCCATGACAGCGACGTGGCATTACCATGTGAACGGGGCCTTAGCACGCAACCGTTCCCCCTTCGTGTTTGTCATCACTACCGGTGCGTTCCCACCAGCTGCACACAGATGATAATTTGCCCTGAGCTAATTAAAGTTCTCAAGATGGCCTCACTAAGTTGTAGAGAGAGGCACACACATCCCACTCTCTCAAACAATCCCTCATGCCCCGCCCAGGCTCTGAGAAGGGGTGTTAGCGATCAGAGCCAGGCAATCCAGTCGGACTGTAGCCAGGCTGTACAGTCGGACTGCCACGTGGCAGTCCGGCCTGGTACAGTACAGTCGGCTGCATTTAATGCAGCCGACAAGCAATTATTTGGCGCCCAGTTCTTGGCTATTTATAGCCGTGATTTCCAACAATCTCCCACACTCTTCTGCTCGCAGATTACAGACTGGAGGCTCGCACAGATTCCGTCTCTGTTCGCAGATTTCAAACAGGAGATCGTGCAGACTGTAGCGGACTTTGAGATGAACAGCAGGTTGCATCGTCGAGGTGGAGACACGCAGTCTAGCGCACTGCGCCCGTGTATATATCTGCATATCTTTGTATACAGCACACTTTATACAGCAGATCTTCATCTTCCACTGTCTCTTTCTCTCTCTTCTCTCTGCGTTCTCTCTCTCTCTCAGTCCTACGCTTCCGCACCGCTGCTTCTTACATTGGACTACAAAGAGCACCAAACCAATCAAGTGACTTCTCTCCAAAGCCCTAAACAACAACCTTGTTCTCCTCCCACATCATCAAGGCCCATCAACCATATCCAAATCAATCCCAATGGGAGTTTAGATTTAGCAATTTTCGGCCCCCCCAATATCCAAGCTAAACAATCTACACTTATGTGGCTTATTTTGCTTAAAGCTACATGGACAATAGAAAAAGTGAAGAATGTGATTAACAGAGATAGGTTGTGTCCCAAATGTAAGTTTGAAAGTGAAAACGTCTCACATTTGTTCGTGTCTTGCAAGTTTAATGGGGATTTCTTATACTTCATTAACTACATCATCATCCCTACTCCATTACCTAGAAAGAGCTACTAATTGGGGAAGCCAATGGTTTTTGCATTGAAGTTTGAAATTTTCTCAAAGTCCATGTTTTGTGGCATATCTACCTTCGAAGAAATGAAGCTCTATTTCAACATTCCTTTTCTTTTGTTGTACACTCATTAAAATGATCTCTTATTTTATAGGCTGATGTAGTAAAGCAAGGTATTATCAACCACTCCAGCAACAAGCGAAGGAAAAAAATACTAATTTCACATGAAGAATTAAACATGCCCAATTGGACTCTAATATAGTTTATTACCTTTGATATAGCTAATTGCCTCCACCATGTAAAGAATGTCCCCCTCAAATTACTAAGCATTAGCATTCTGTGCGTGATTTGCACGCGTGGAATGCTAGGCTGCTTTGCGGCAACTTTGCTGCCATAAAGCGGCTAGTAAAACAATCCATTTCTCCTCTTTCCCTCTCCTCTTTTCTCTCTTTGTTTCTAATATTTTTACTTGCTCTCTCTCTCTCTCAATTCCCTGTCTAATTTTCTCTCTCTCTTTCTGCCTTGTTTTTCTTCTCTCCTAGTTTTCCCTCTCTCTCTCTCCCATTTTTTCTCTCCCCACTTTTCTTCTTTCTCTCTCTCTCTCCCCTTTTATTCTCCCCCTCTCTCCTCTCTTTTCCTTCTCTCTCCCTCTCCTCTTTTTTCCTTTTTTTTCTTCTTCTCTCTCTCTTCATTCTCTTTTTAATTTTTTTCTTTTCTCTCACTCTTTTAAATTTTATATTTCCTCTCTATTATTCTCTCTCTCCTCTCTTTTTTATTCTCTCTTTCTTTTTAAATGTAATCTTTTCTCTCTCCATACTCTCTCTCTCTCTCTCTCTCTCTCTCTCTCCTTTTATTCTTTCTCTCTCTCTCCACCTCCTTTTCTTCTCCTCCTATTTCTCTTAATTTTCCTTTTTTTCTTCTATCCCTCTCTCTCTTTTAAATTTTATCTTTTCTCTCTCTCTCTTCCCCTCCCTCTCCTTCTCTCTCCCTTCCCTCTTCTCTTAAAAAATATTTAAATTTAAAAAAGACTTTTCACTTTCCTCTTTTCCCCCCATCTCTCTTCCTATTTTCCTCTTTTTTCTTCTCTCTCTCCTCTTTTTTTCTTCTTCTCTCTCTCTTCATTCTCTTTAAATTTTT